>NW_026571353.1:22669731-22794731 GCF_026225935.1 Boleophthalmus pectinirostris | reverse complement strand
AGGGGAAGGGCATGATTCTGAATACCAACAACGTGCCTGGAAGGAATGGTCCCAACATGGTGAGCTATGAGTTAGTCATGTGCTTCATTAAAGCATATAATTATTTGAAATATAAATCTTTAGCTGAAAGTTACCTATAAAATCTTCCCCCAGGTATTAGTCCTGAGACTCACCAAATGTTGGAACAGGCTCTGTGCTCCTCAGAGCTCTATGGATCTGCTGTGACCACCGTTAACACTTCTGGCTTCTACTTCCTCTTCTGCATCCTGCACCTTGCTTTGGCTCTTTGATTGATCCTGTAACCCTTTTGATCTACTTTTTGGTGATTATTGAAGCTGTTTCTAATGTTTTGTCTAATAAATCCAAAACAAATAAATACAATAAAAGAAAATTTGACTATTTATTGCTGAATAACACCAAACAAATTAAGTCTTGAAAATGCTAAGTGGTTTGACATCCTCTATTAAAAACTCTTTAAGCCACCCACACACCCTTAGACTGAAAGAGAACACCTCTTACAGCTCCAATTATTTGTGTAGTAAAATGGTGGAGTCCCCATCTATTTTTCATAAGCTCTCAGTGACTGTTGTGAATCAACACCTGATTGACCTGATACAAAAATATTTCTAGTGGAGGGACTTTTACTAATTCACCCATTTTACATAAATAAAACTAGAAAAGCACTCAGAGAGCGCAGACCTCCGCCAAGGACTACCCCCATTTTTTATATAAATTGCCATAAAATCAGTCTTCTGGATCAGATCCGGATCAGCCTTTGGAATATGAAAGAGGATCCCATTGTCCATCCCTGAGTCAAATTTCATGGGGTTTGGTCAATAATTAACCGAGATATTGAGAAACAAAATTTTTGGCCCCATTTACCACAATGTTAACTAAAATTTCAAAGTGATCCAGAATCCAAGATTTCTTCCGGATCACCCCCAAAATGAAATCAGTTCTTCCTTTTCACATTTCCAACAAATCCTGAAAATTTCATCAAAATCGACAAACACCGGCAAAAACTTAACCTCCTTGGCGGAGGTAATAAAATGTCAATCTTTAATAGTAATCTTGGATTCCTGTTAATCTGTATCAATGTTCAAATGTCCTGATAAAACATGCTTTCTTCTAGTGCATTTGTAATTTTTAAATTCAGAATGGGTTGTGAATTTACATTTATAAAGACTGGATCATATAAGTACAAAACAGTTGTCTAAGTGACTTTGAAAGATGGGTTAAATGCACAGGGCATATTTCCAGGGGCAATAAGCATACCTAACCACTAATCCGTATTATACAGTCTTTACAGACTTAATGTATTTGGTAGCTGGAACATGTAGATACATATAAGCTATGCAGACACACTGAGTTTACATCAGCTTCCAACTACATTTTATGGTACATATTCATTATTATGCTGAGAACTTAGTATGACTCATAAAAGAAAGCAAAGAATGTCCTGTAGTGTTTGACAACATTATAATGGAAAAATCCTGAGACACTCTGAGCAGTTAAGTTTTATTTTAGATTTGACTGATCTACTGATTTATTCAGGTGTCAAATCTTCTGATCAACTGTAGCTCTCGGACTTTCTTCATATAATTAATGTATTTTGAATGAACTGATTCTGTGCTTTGTTGCAGCCTTTGAATGGGCATATGATGTGAGTGTGATGGGGGTGGAGTGCACATCCAAGCGTCCTGCCGCTGAGACTGTTGTGCAGAAAACACTAATGGAGATGGACTAGCTGCAAACCTGGACAATCCTTGGACACACTCAATGTAAGCGAATGTTAGTGGTGTAGTTATTTAGTTAATTAATTTTAATGAACTTAATTAATTTATAATTAAGCACCATTAATGTTTTTTTTTTTTTCTATTTTCTATTGCTGTGTAGCTCTGCAGAGTATGTGTTGTTGCATTATGCATGCTTAGTATTCACTGTGTGTGGATTTTATCTATTCAACATGCAAATTATGTCTTATGCCTCATTTGAGATACAAACGCTTACAATTTTAAAAATCATAATTACAAACCTTATTTGTAGAAGACATAACATGAATAGGGTTTGCATTTGCTTTTTTTTTTTTTTTTTTGGTGTCTTGGTACATGGCGTCTTTACTTCAGATTCAGGTTTGTGACTTGTACGTTTGTATTGATGGTATTTTAAAGGACAATGAGTTTGATGTTTCCATTTAAAACCAAATAATTTGAATCTCCTCATTAGTCATTAATTTTAACCCTTTAATCTGCAAGCCTTTCGAGATTATAAATAGCCTTTGCATGTTTATTTGTGTATGTTTCATATCTTTATTCTTATTACAAGTAAAATATTACATGGTTCCCAGAATGTTTTGGCCTTACAAGGTGTTTGGAGGCTCATGAAAGCTCCCGTGATCAGACACTGAGCTTTCCTTCTAGGGACCAATAACAGATCTTCCAGTACAAAGCTGCGCAACCTCTTTTTATGTCACTTTCATTGAGTGGAGGGCCACAGTGCAAGCACTATAAAGTGGCTGAGCCCATTCAAGGGACTAAAGAGGACAAAGCTAACCCTGCAGGCGCACTACCAAAAAAGGATAGAAGCAAATGGAAATGAGAGGTTCAGCAATTTACAGATGACCACAGAGGTGACATTAAATATTTTAGCCATTGCAGCTAAGTAACTAATATTAAATTAATGTGGTTTGAATAATGCAGATCAGACCTTTGCATATGCTTATCAAACTAAGGAAGCTTTAATTCCACATTTTGCAGCTGACATCATGGATAAAGATGGATGGTGGAGGTCTTATTCAACTCTCTTGTAGGATGCATCTTCTTATTTCCACTTCCCTCCTCTCCTTGCTGTTCTTGCCCAGCCTGTCTGTATCATTGCAACTGGGTAAGTGAACTAATGAATCATATCAAATTTAGGTCCTGTACCAAATTTTGAACAATGTGTGAATAACTATGAACTGTCAGTCCCACTCGCTTAATCTGCTCCCTCACTCTGATTTAAAAAATAATGGTCACCAACAGTTGTCCTGCAAAAAAATGCATTCATTTAAATTATGTTCTCAAATGCATTACATTATATTATATGGTGTAAAGGACCTGAATAAGACAAAAGTGTAATAATAATGCATTAGTCTCTCATAGAACTCTTTTCCAGGTGCTCAAAGTCGTTTTTACAATTTGGGTCCACTCTCAGTGGTGGAAACTCATCTCTGCTCTGAGACAGACGGAAGACCATCGGCCCCTTCAACTACCACCAACACTCATTGAAACAGCACTTTCATATTAGGCATTGTGGCTAAAATTTCTTGCCTAAAAACACAAAAACAGACCAGTGGTGCCCCCTGGTGGCACCTGATTTTCCCAGCATTCTCCCATTAAATTAAGGGAATAACCAGGCCTAGCCTTGCTTAGAGATCTGACAAGATCATGCTTTGACACGGAGGTATGGCCACATGGTCCTTAAATTGTATTTATTTGTTTTATTTTTTTCAGGTTTAGATGACATTTTCTTTAGTCCTCAGGATCAAACAGCAAGTGAAGGAGAGACAGTCTTCTTCTCCTGTGTGTCAGGAGAAAGCTCACCCCCAGCCAGCATCAGTTGGCTCAAAGATGGAAAAGCTGTCACAAGAGGAAGACAAATTCAGGTAATGTTAACTTAAAGGTGCACTACGTAACTCTTCTGGTGAATGTTCCACCCCCTTCATATCTTCATGGAGATGTTATCGCTTTGCTCGTAATGTTTCACAGTATAACATTAAACTGACTATTTTGAATTTGTTCAGTTATAGGTGGTTTTATTGCAAAGATAATACCATTAAAACATGCATTCTTACTGTGACCAGGGTCAACTCTCAAATCTGACTTGTAACTTGACCTGATAGCATCACCTCCTTATGTCCATAGTGATAAAACTTTTGTGGCCATACTGTGGAAAATGCAAGCACAGCAATAGTATCTTCAATGCATACAAGCAGGTGATGGACTCTCCACCAGAAAAGTTACATAGTGCACCTTTAACTGCTGTAAGCTCAATGTAATAAATAGTTAAACTTTTATGTGTGTGTGTGTTTAGGGTGAATATGGGGGTGGTAATCAGAGGAAGACGTCTGGAACTCTACACCTTTATAACGTAACGCTTGAAGATGACGGCACATATATTTGTGTCACATTCAATCCTTTACTTAACACCAGTAAGAGAAGCAAACCAGCAAAACTCACTGTCCAAGGGGAGTTTTTATTTTAACAGATTTTCCAATATATTTTCCCTATCACTCAAACTGAAACCTACATCGTATTTGTGTTATGATAGCAAACTTATCATGCAAGTCATACTCTAGTTAAAAGTCTAGTTTCAATTACTATTTTAAAATCTTTTTTAATCCTGCCTATTTTATTACTTTTTATTCTACTATTGTTCTTGTACTCTATGTTACATTGTAAATATAAAGGTTATATTATCGTATACAGGAGTCCCACGAAAACTGCAGATCATCAGTGGTCCTGACAACATTACGGTTGCTATGGGAGAAGAGGTATCCATGCGCTGTGCTGTCGGTGGCTTTCCTGTTCCCATGGTGCTCTGGTTCAAAGACGACTGCCTCCTGACAAACTGCTCGGCTCCGTTCAAGCTGCAGAACAATGGACAGCTGCTCACATTCAGGTGGAGCTCAGAGCTGCAGGAATATTTAGAGGAGGTGTTAAAATGGGCACCTCAAATGGCTTGGATTTTGCAAAATGTTTAGGAATAATTGACAGCTTTGATGTAATACATAACTGATACCTGTTTTGTTTTTGCAGAAATGTGAGTAAAGAGCATGAAGGTTTTTATCACTGTGAAGCATTTAACCACAAAGAGAGAATTAAGTCACAAAAGGGCTATTTACTTTTGGCAGGTAACAATCACTTTTTTTTTTTTTTTTTTTTTTTTTGGAGTGACTGAATAATGCTCTGTAAAGCATCTTCATAACAAATGTCTGTGAAAAGCGCTATAAAAAAAAAAACAAAAAAAAAACATACTTACTTTACAATGTTGTATTCATTACTTATTCACTTCTAATTGACAGTGGTGGTAAATTTTATAGCCATAACTGACAATCTAAGCATATCATCACTCTTGTACACACTCTACATACAGACCATGTTTATACAAGGCATGGTCTGTGACATATTTTGCCCCAGGACATAATAACAGTCTGGGTTGGTCAGCGTTGGAATCAAACCATTGACATTTGGGTGTGGTATCTATTCACTGAGCTAATGTAAACAAAAAACAAGATTCAGATTACATTTTGTCAATCCAAATGAAATGTGTTAAAATATATTTCTAAATATGTTAATTGTATCAGGTCAATGTAACTGTAAAATTACTACTTTTTCAATAATCTTCCCACCTCTAATGGGCTCTACACATTATTTTCAGATATGGACTGGGGTTTTGTAGAGCAGCCAGTAAACTTAATGGTGAAGAAAGGGGACAATGTGACACTGACTTGCAGACCACCAGACAGTCGACCCCCTGCTCAGGTGTCCTGGTTCAAAAACAATCAACTGCTTATTCCTTCAGCTCACGTCAGTCTGCTGCCCAGTGGAGACCTTTACTTTCACAGGTTTGTAAATTGTGACACTAATACAATGGTATTCACAACAGCTTTATGTGTGTGTTTTCTAGTGTTTCTTGTTTTTTTTTTGTTTGTTTGTTTTATTACAGAGTGCATGAGGATGACAGTGGGAGCTATTTCTGCAGAGCATCTAATTCTCACATTCAAAGATATATAACATCGAGGAGAGCTTCAATAACAGTCCTTGGTAAATATGTAGTTTACAATAATGTCCGGATGTAACTAAAACTGGAGTAGGGTGCTTATCTATAAAGAGATGTTATTGCTTTCCCCGGAGTGTTCCACAATATGGCAATAAACATATTTATCTGTATGGAAACTAGCAGGCAGTGTTGCCAGGTCAAGTTATACATGTCAGGTCTGTGGTGAGAAGTCCTCGTTCACAGTAAGAATCCATGTTTTTCCAGTATTTTTAAGCAATAAAACACGTGTAATAAAAAAATACAATATAGATAATTGCATGCGACTGTGAATTATTTTAGGCAAATCAAAAGCATCTCCGTGGAAACAAGTAGTTAGATTGAAAAGTTACAAAGTGCTCAAGTGTTTTGCTAAATTAATTCATTTTTAATGAGCTTATCGATCTATATTCTAATTTCCTGTCCTTATTTAATTCATACTGAATTAGTTACTTTCCCTACTTGTTCGTGTTTGTGTGTGAGGCAGCTCCCCCTTCGGTGACTGTGTGGCCGCAGGTGCTCACAGTGCCAATAGGGGGCAGTGTGGCGTTCCAATGTCAAGTCTCAGGTTCCCCTCTGCCCTCCATCACCTGGTTCAAAAACGGCCTCTCCAAGCAGACTGGCGGCAGAGTTATAAAGAGGTAAGATCTTGTAAGCTGTACTTTTAATGTAATTTAGTTCCTGTGTAACAATTGTTTTTTGTCTTATAGTTTGTCAAATTCCACTCTCTATATCCAGTCTGCCAGAAGCTATGATGAGGGGGTGTATGTGTGCCATGCCTCCAACTCTGTGGGCACCAGTCAAAACAATGCCATACTAAAAGTAGCAGGTATTGAAAACGTGTATTAATTCTCACATAGTATGACCAAATACGTTGTTTAATTTTACTATCCTTTTCAGTGAGCCCTATTATAGTCAGTTTTGCTACTCAAGTGCAGTGCAGGATTGGTGCTGTGGCCACTCTGCCCTGTAAGGCTGTTGGGATTGTGCCTATAATTTACACATGGTCCAAGAAAAGAGGCAACCAACATATAGCTATTGCCCCAAATGCTGAAAGTTACATTGACGGTAAATTGTTTATGATCCAATATAATTTTTTTCTGTGAAAAATGTAGGCCTGTCACAATAACAAATATTGAAGCATGATATATTGCTACAAAGAAGTACCATGGTAAATGATTAATACAGAAATTACTTCATGCCACTGACACAAAGTAAGATAATCCCAGTAAACCAATTTTAAAACATAAGATACCACAAATAAATAACAGAATGACGTAATAATTACCCATAAAAGTAAAATAAAAGTTACGTTATTCAACCCACTACAACTCAAATATGTTGTATTACAATAAAACAAATAAAAACAAAAATCTCCACATTATTGCAAAGACAATGTATACACCATAAATACTGAGCCCAAAAACAGCTTTCACGTATTGAACAAAAAATGTATATAGTAATTATCGTGACAGGCCTGGAAGAAAGTGGTTGCTTTTCTAGACAGTGTTTTGCTTTCTTGTGTATTTCTAGGGGAAGGATCATTGCATATTTCAAATGTGCAGTGGTCTGATGAAGGAGAATACTATTGCACTGCCAAAAACCGTGCTGGACAACATCAAAAACGGTCTTTCCTCACTGTTACAGGTTTGTGAATTCTGTATTATATTAACCTAAATTTTATACTTCATACAATGTTCACAAATACTTTCAGTTTATTGCAATTTTTCATATAATTTTTCAACCAGCAGACAGAATGGTTTTGTCTGCAGTGAGTAAATCTTGTATATTATTGCTTAAGTGTTACTTTGAGGCTGTCCAGAGACTGTGGACTGTCCGTGTGTCGTAGCTGCTAATTGTGTTTTTTATGGCTTCTTTAGTCTTTCTGCTCTGTTTCTGACATGATGTATTTAGTAGTACTAGATAATTTTTTTACTTAGTTGGTCTACATAAGTAATACTTTTTTTTTCACCATGCAGAACTCAAGCAATGATGAAAACACAGTTGTTCTTCATGAGCCAGTAGCAGAACTGCACCTTCTGACCACAACTCACCAAATGCAGCAAACGCAAACCCCATGTAAGTAACTGTTAGAGGTGGGTAGTAATTATGTCAATTACTGTTAATTATGTTGATATGTTGTTAATTATTATATTGAGGTACTTTGCTTAGATTAAGGTTCACTATGCAACTTTTCTGGTGGAGGGTCTGCCATCTGCTTGTCTCTTTGGAAATGTTGAAGTGAATGTTCCAATGTATGGTATTAAAGTAATCTATCTCCATGGAGACAACCAGTTGATGCCAGTACCACAAGGCAAAGTGACAGGTCAAATCTGTGGAGAGGTAAGAATGCATGTTTTTCAAAATAATTTGTAATTAATATCAAGTAAAACACTAATAACTGATTATGTGCAAAATCTGTAATATATAATGTTGTACTGTGAAACATTCTAGGTCAAAAGAATAAAAGCAGGTGGCAGGCTCCCCATCAGAAAAGTTACATAGTGCACCTTTAAGTACATTTTAGGTTCTTCTGTGAATACATTTATAAGTGACAAAGTGATCTGTTTGAAATATTCACAACCAACTTTTCATCAAGGCACTTTATCTTATTCTCGTTTTTTACGCTTACTACTACACTTACTTAGTCTTCTAAATTTCAGGCCTCTCTTTCCTCCATTTTTTACTACTACTACTACTTACTACTATTATCTGTAGTACACGCATTACTCCAAAGTTGAAACTGTATTCTGTTCACAATTTTCAGGTATTTCCTCAGACAACTCTGGACTGACTGAGTATTTCAGTGAGGATACTACAACTGCCCAGTCTCCATGTACTTCCTCCTTCCAGTGGTCACAGTCAATATTTTGTGACACAGATGCCACCTCCCATTTTCCCTCCTCCACCTCATCCAAATTTCAAGTCCTCAAATCTCCAGCACCAACTTTCCGCATCTAGTCACCCCACTTACACTGAAAATTTACCTTTGAAAAGTCAGTCTACTTTCGACGTATCAAAATATACAGATGGTCCAACTCAGAGCTTAAATGTTTATAAACAGCAAAATGCAGAGGGAGAACAACATGGATTATTTGAGCTTACAACAATTGGCATTTTAGAAACTACATCTCATTTTGTAACTAGAGCAAGCCCTCCTCCTTTGCAAGTTGAATCTCAAAATAGAGATTCAAATATAGTCTCGTCTAAACTTGATAATGAAACAACTTTAAATCCTCATACAAGGCTGGAGCCTCCAAGAGAACCAGTGCATTTAAAACAAGGACATCAGCTCACATCACCTCATTCAGAAATGTCTTATTCACTTCCCCATACAACTTCTGAATCCTCTTCAATATATAGGCAAATACAAGCTTATACAGATTTTTCATCATTGGCAAAACCTACGTTGTCTACACCTCTTCAAATTCAGTCTCCTGTATTCCCAACCCAACAATCTCATGTGAACTCAAAATATTCACTGCCAAATATTGAAACTTTCTTGTTAAATCAAACAACATCTTATTCCATGGATCTACAAACTACCCTTTCAAATAGCCATCCAATTAATCAGACTTACAATGCATCAACATTGGTCAATGATTTCCCTGTGGTGAATATAACCAAGCAAGAGGACACAAGTGAAGGAGGGCAGTCCATGGAGGCTACAGAGAAGAGCACATCCCAGTCACCCAGGTTGAGTTATGAGTTACCAATTTATTTAATTTTATTTATTTAGGGTGGCATACTTACAATTATAAGAAGTGTGGTGGGGGACAACATAGGACACTCGTAGCGGAATTTATATATATTTTTATAATAAAAAGTACATTTTAGCAGTTTACCTTAAGTGAGAGGTTTAAGTTGGAATTTAGAGCAATTTGTACAATCAACTTTTCTGTTAATCATCCTTTACAGATCCTTTCATTAGAGTTAAAAGCTGTACAGTATGTGCAAATTTAGCAAATAGTAAACAAAATTGGACTGATGGATCCGTTTTGCTCCTGCGTCATGTTTTGGTTACCCCTGATATCCAGTATAACTACTATAATTACTATAATTGCTATTTATTTATATGTCTCTCATTGCAGAGTGACTCAGCAGGCTCCGTCATGGCTGCCAGTCCTGGAGAAACATGACATCCCCATTGTGGTTGGAGTTGGCGTGTCCTTGGCATTTATTTTTATCACAGTGACTTTTTATTCTATGGTCCAGAAAAATGAGCCTGTCCCAACAAACAGAGCAGGTTTAAATAATTGTTATTAACTTGGTCTAGCCCAGTGGCAAGTACATAAATAAACTTAAAAATATTATGTTTACAGCTCAAAGAAATGTAGGCGTCCCCATGCGAAACACAAGTCGTCGAACTGCAGGTCGGACTTATGAAAACAGGTGATATATAATATGCTGACCTTCTGAAATTATAACTGCTCTGTGAATATTTCAGTGCAAAACAGTTATGAATCAAAACAATCTAAATTCTGTGCAGAGCTTTTGAAGATGATGAGTGTGTGGCAGTGATAGAGCAGAGCCCTAACACTCGGGCACGGCCCCCAGGCCCTGGTCTGGTGACTGTGCAGCTGGAGCCCACCTCTGAAGAGCAGGACGTCCCACCAAGTCCAGACCTCCACTCAGTCACTGTAGAGACCTACCCCGAGCCCATTGTCGACACAAAGGTTTGTAGAAGAAATCCAGTAAATGAGAATGTTATACAAAAGGTTGTTTTCCTGGTTTAGATTTAAATTTAGCACTACAGTATCTTAAACCTGTATTAAAGAAATTACATTAAGTTACTTTACATGATCTCACACTCAAGAATACAAATTTCCTTTTTTTCCCTTAAAGGTGCATTTAATAGCTTTTCTGGTGGTGAAAGTTCCTCTACATGCTTGTCCCCCTTGAGATGTTATACATTCCATAGCCATAACAGCCCCATGGAGACAGGTGGCATTTCCTCCACCTAAAAATTTGCATAGTGCACCTTTAAATACTTACTTATACTTATACTCTATATAGCATTAGATAGCTGTATAGGTGTGATATGGTAAACAAGACTCACAAATTAATTTATAGACTGGTCATATTAAACTAAATGTGGTAAAAAATATTGTACCATCAGAATAAAAATATTATTGGTGTCTTTTAGATTGATCATTCACTGGAGGAGGAAAGTGGTCTGAGCCTTTCCCAGCCAAGCATCCAGCTGCAGTGTGCGGAGGACTGGCTGAGTGGCGCAGATGACAACCACAGTCCATGCCAAGACACCCTGCCTCCCCCCTCTCCCTTACCCACCCCCTCCCCTTCACCATCTTTAACACCCAAACTGAGTGAAGGTCTACGCTCCTCCTTAACTTTGCAGAGTGGTGAGCTGTCCACTGCCCCAATCCATCACAGTTTGAGTATCTCACATAGTAGCTCTCCCCTGCTCCTCTCTCACCAAGTGTCTTTTGGGGTGACAAATGTAGCTGTAGATGTACATTTTCATCCAGTGAGCAATCCATCTATTTCAGTACAGTCTAGCACACAAATAAACGCAAGTTCAATGCTAACTGCTCCACTGGCCAGCAGTCAAGAGAGAGTTAATGACAAGTAGTTTAGACCCATCACAATAACAAATTTTGAAGTGTGATATATTGAAATATACTGAAGTAAATATAGAAGATAAACATCATATTAGAACCAAACCATACAGCAGAATTATCCACAAAAGGTATTCTAAATGTATATTTTTATAAAAAGCATGAGCTGCAATAGAGTAGAATTCGACACTTAAATAATTAGACTGTGAAATTTTAGCTCATAATTCAACTCAGTTTAAATGAAAAAAAAAAAATCCTTCTAGTACAAAGGAAAAAAAATAAAACTAGAAAAGCACTCAGAGAGCGCAGACCTCCGCCAAGGACTACCCCCATTTTTTATATAAATTGCGATAAAATCAGTCTTCTGGATCAGATCCGGATCAGCCTTTGGAATATGAAAGAGGATCCCATTGTCCATCCCTGAGTCAAATTTCATGGGGTTTGGTCAATAATTAACCGAGATATTGAGAAAAAAAATTTTTGGCCCCATTTACCACAATGTTAACTAAAATTTCAAAGTGATCCAGAATCCAGGATTTCTTCCGGATCACCCCCAAAATGAAATCAGTTCTTCCTTTTCACATTACCAACAAATCCTGAAAATTTCATCAAAATCGGTCCATAACTTTTTGAGTTATGTTGCTAAAAGACAAACAAACAAACAGACAAACGCCGGCAAAAACATAACCTTCTTGGCGGAGGTAATAAATACTGACCCCCATAAAGTATTGTTGCATCAATCATATATTGATTGATAAGTCAGTGTAGTAATTATCACGATAGGCCTACAAGTACTTTTTTAAAGGTGGAGTCCTCTGTCATATGAACATAAAGTGCCCTCTAGTGGTGAGTTTAAAATTGTGGCATTCCTTAAACTGTAGTGAATAGTTTATTCCTCCCTAACAGAAGAAATGTAGTACTAACACACATTATAAATAAATTAAATAAATAATATAAATATACCATGTAACATAATTGAACAGTAAATTTTTAAGCTAATTTATTGCTTTTCTAGGAATGTTCCACAGTATGCCATCAAACTTATCTTAACTTATCACCATGGAGAATGTTATAAAGTATGGTCCCCTAGAAGAAAAGTTAAGCGATGCTGCTTTAAGTATATGTGTATATTACCTACCTTCACTTTAATTTTCTTGCAACTGTAACAAAATGTATTGAACTAATGGATATAGGCCTAAACTAATACAGTGTAGTTATTGTATTGTCATTGTAGGTGTATTTTTATACCTTTATAGCATCTATTAAATTTAGAGTTAGATATTTATTGTATTTTGATATACATTTTGAATCTATATTATATGAGTTTTTTAGTAACCCTGCCAAGGAAACAATATGTTTTTATATTTAATTGTACATATCAGATTATATAAATATCAGTTGTATTACAGAGCTCATTGACTGTTATTACTGCCTTATAAAAACCAAAGGAGCAAAAGATTTCAGTAAATATTTCAACAATACATGTTTCACTGTTTCGTACGTTGCAGTCATGGGTCCATGTCTTCACACAAACATCTGTCTGGATGATTTATCAGGAACAATAGAGTTTTAGAAGCCTCCAAAAAACTGAGTCAATCAGCTCCCAATTCTTGTGAAAGTCTCAATAGCCGTGTTCATTGATTGGATGTATTGTTGTGTTGCCTCCACACAAGTGCAGCAGATTCACTTAAGTGCCATAATCATAAAATAAATCATACATCTGTCTGTCCAGACCTAGTCTCACATTTTACTCAACAAGGTTTTACTGGGAAGAAAAACTGGAATTGTAAAAGATAAGATGGTGTCTTCTTATTTTTTTGATTGATTTATTTTTCACAAAATGCAAAAGCAAATTTAAACATAGAATATGTGTTGCTTTTTACAAAGGCTGCTTTGAGTAGAAATGTTAGAAGTGTGTTGAAAGAAGTGTTTCTGCTGGACTGTTTTGGAGTCATGGTTTTCCGTGTAAAAAGGCATTCAAACTGCAACCTGTACAACTTAGTCATCTGTTTTATATAACGCATTTTATATCTTCTTTGCTAACATAGGACAAAGCATGTTATTGTACAAACAAATGCATTTAAACTGTAATTTTAGAATGAAATTACAATATTAGAACCAATTTGTTATAAATATAAATAAACATCTCAAAGTTCAGTAGACGGTTTTCTGGAGTTTGCCTCCTCTTCCTTCCCTGGAACCCGAAAATGTACATATGGACACCATTTTGAATTGTGACACACGAGTTTTTGCAGAGTTGCACTTTTGACTATGCGAAAACCAGTCTCTCCTCCAAATGTGCTCGGCTTCCAGTATTCCGGTGAGCAGAGAGGATTTCCAAGTAAACCTTTCAGGGAGAAAGGAGCGCCCATTTCCACCATGCTCTCCCCAAAGATGGCATCAGGCCGTGCTTTCTCTAACATCACACCTGTATAAAACTCCAGAGCATCTATTTCTCCATAAAGGTCCTCTAAACCTTTGGCCATCTCCGGGTCATCTGAAAACATTTCCAAAAATGTGAGTGCTAATTTCTCATTTTGTATAACATGCATTTATTTGTCTGTATTTCTTACCAGTAAATTCATAGAAGGATGTATATGGTTTTAAGTTAAACTTCTTCCTGTATTCGTTGAAAGGTTGAATGCGTGCTTCTCTTGACTCCTTGATGGTCAGTTCTGCTACTCTGAGCACAGTCTCATGAGAGTTGTGGCCTCCACCAATCTGAAATTAAGGTAAAATATCAATAATCTTGATAGTAACACAACATGGTACAGCATGTAAAACACAGACTAAAATAAACCTATCATTAACACCATTTGTGAGACATTCAAAATAAGTTTCACTTCCCTCACAGAACTTCCTGCCTGATAGCAGTCTATGCATAGAGTGTATAGGATGCATTATGTTGGTCATCATATATTGTATAGGTGAATAATGACATATAAGTGGTTAATTTCACTTTCTGGAAAACTAAAAAAATTTATGGAAAACTAAACTTGAAAAGGTTCATGCATACATCCTCCTGTGTGTTACCTGTCCAGCCACTTGTCGAGAGAAAGAGTCAACCAGTTTTTCCACCCCATAGTGTGTGAGGAGGGAAGTGTTGTACATAAACTGTGAATACGAGACTTCTTCATCGTCGATGATGAAGCTGTCTGGCATCAGGGGGTGCCAGTGGTACAGCTGGCAGAACTCTAGTGCTATGCGGTTACTGTACTGAAAACGCTCATTGAACAGAAGCACTGGGTCAAACTTGAGTTTCAGGAAGTAGCCGCTCAGGTGCTGCACATACTCTTCTATTATGATCTTGATAATCTCACCTGAAAAATAAAAGATACACATTTATATATAATATGAAGCGATCTGTACAAGGTCAAGAATGTTAAAGGTCTGTACCGATGATGATGAGCCTGGTGGTCTGAAAGAGCTGCTCGTCGTCCCAGGAGGGATGCTCTGCTCTCAGGATGTCACATACGCGGTTGTGCTCTCTCAGCCACAAGGTGGCATACAAGGTGAGGCCTGGCAAAATGCCGTAGAGCTCATGACCAAGCGCAAACTGCTGTTCAGAGGGAAGGCCTTGTGAATACCTCATGTACACGGGGGCTTCAGACACTGTGGGAGGGAAGACCTCACTGCCGACTAACTGTGAATAATCCAGAGAAAATTCAAAGTTACAGAACTAAATGTTACCTGCTATGTTTGCTCAATCTCTTGTGTAGAAGTTTCAATAGATTTTATATAGACTATAAACCTGGTATTTGAGTTTTCCATCTTTGTGAAGTCTGAGTTGATGTTGACGTTCCAGAGTATCTCCATAGATATTACTTGCATCCACCTGGAAAATTAGCACTGATACCGTCAGTATGTTATTATTAATACAGTTTTACAGAAGACATCTATATATATTTGACTTACACCATGACCCAAAGCCTTTGTGAAACCTCCTTTGACTTCATGATTAGTTTTAAAGAACTGATGGGTAAAGTGCTGAGCCATGAAGGCAAACATCAAATTGGTTCCCTGAGGATCTGGCCTAAATTTCTTTCTCTTAAAGAATCGTTCTGCTAGCACTTTAGGATCAGGAAGAGTTGGTTTGCCTACAAAAACATAATGGCCACATAATGTGATATTGTCAATGCTAGTTTCAACTTTATTTAATCTCACGTACCCTTGGTTCCCATTGGCAGAGGACAGTCTTCAGGCACAGGAGGTAGAAGTCGAGTGTAGTATGAGATGTTATAATAGGACTCCCAGCTTATGTATCCATATTTAGTGTTGAACGTTGGAGGACTGGGGATAAGATTGCTTCTGACTGAAATTACACAAATGTGTGTGGGTACATGACAGAACTAGTAGTATGATAGGTCTTTAAATACTTACTAGTGAGTACTAATCTCATGACCGTGTCTCTAAGAAAAGTGTTATTTAACAGGTTCCAGAACCACTGGAAGTGAGTGAGGATGTAATGAGTGACAAAGGGACTGGGTTTTAACATGAGACGAATCCAAGACCCGAACTCCGCTGTAAGACAAAAATTCAATTAACTGTTCTGCCAATAAGTTTATAGGTATATTATGTAAAAAAAAACAAAACAACTAAAAGCCAGCACTACTAGTAAGCTTGAAAATAATCTGCTAAACTCACGAACTGTACAGTTGTCTCCATAAAAACCGGTTCGGGTGCAGTCGCACTGATATTGGTCAGTGCCAAATCTAACGCACACTCCTGAGTTTTGACATGGGTAGTAACAACAAGGGTTCACTGCAAAGCAAAGAAAAAAAAAAAAAAGCATTGGCTGTTTATGTCCATGTAGCAAAACGTTTTTATGAAGTAAAAATAAATTTCACAACTTTTTGGTTTAATGATGCTAGTAGGCTTATTGTAAAACTGAATTAGTGACATCCATAGGTATATTTACAATAATTTCACTATACAAATATAATAATACAGAAAGTTTGTATGTAGTACATATTATTTTGTGTTTTTAGTTTGATGAGCACAACTATTTTTTACTTGCCCTTATCTTTGGGTCCCACTACTAATATAGCTTCCTTCTGTTCACAGAATTTGCAGAAGTTTAAGATACTGACTAACATTACCTAACAATAGCCCATATTAAAAATATATTACATAGAGCCTGAGTTACAATTAAATGAATGATGCATCTCATTTCTATAATAAAAATAGAGAAAAGGACTATGCCATTTATGGTCTTAAGTATATAAATTTTTTCATATATTTTTGTTTAATTGTATTTTGTGTTAAATGTATTTAATCTTAAATTTACAATACAAACTAAGTTAATCTAAATTTTATTATCATGCAGGTACGTGCAAATGACTTTGGATGAAAACCACTATTTTAATAGATCCATGATGAAAACAGGTGCAGGAAGGAGTCCCCTTACCAGTATTTGAGTCAGCAGCAGCAACGCTTGAATTCTCAAGCAAACAGCCCAGAAACGCCATCAGGGACAGGTAGGACACCACTAAATCAATTTTAAAAAGCATACCGTCAAATTGGAAAAATATTATAATCAAATAATAGTTGTTGTCAAGAAATTTAATTTATCACTCAAGCAAGCCTACCTCTAGTGGCTCCCATGGCTCTGTCTAATGTGCACAGTGAGGCTTCTCACTTCTTGGTTCTTTACCACAGTCTGTGTTCTTTACCGATTAATGTTGTGTTGATGTTGCGGTAAACATTGCCGCCTTGAGTGCTAAGAAAAGGGTGGTGTCGCCGTGGTTTGACAGTTTTTTTTTCTTTCCTGTAAACGTGAAATTCACACATAGGGTAATGATAATCGTATATTTATTTGTTGCAAATAGACCAAGTGCACGCTGTAACTTTTTACTATATTCCTACTCTTTTTTGAAAACAAGTTACACAATTTCCATTTTAACTTTGAATTTGTGCAATCAAACAAATATAATAAATCCAAGAACGTGACACAAAAGCTTCTTAACTGACAGTGGAAGGTGTCTACTGCCCCCTGCGGGAAACATCGCTGGAGATTTATGACATTCAGCACAAAATACTTTTCTTTTATTTTTCCTTTACCAATATATACTTTTAATATATGTATATTAGATATATTATATACATACATATACATTTATAATGTATTTATACAAAATTATAAATGAATGGAATAGGCCTATTCTGATATCCAAAATATTTATGTTAAAGATGCACTTTGTAACTTTCTGGTGTAGGATACTCCACCCGCTTGTCTCGTATACTGCTCTACAAAGAAAAAATGCACCAACTGCGCATTTTGTAAAAAATTTAGTTAAGTAACCACATACTGGTTGTAACCAACACTGACCAATTCAAACACAGATACTGCACTTTTCTGTTGTTTTACTGGAGAGATTCACACAATTCACACATACTGCTACTTAAGGTCTAATTCTGAAAGGGGACAAAATACAGACTTGAAACTTTAGCAACTTCTTATTCACTCAAACTAAAATGCTTAATGTTTCTGGCACTAAAAGACCTCCCCATATATGTTTTCTCAGGCTTTCTCATTTGCTGTATTCATTCAGAACATTTGTACATTTACCTCTGGTAAAATCAATGGTGATGGTTGTGATTGATAAATATTAACTCATCCTACGGTAACGCATAAACATACTATCATTAGTGTACCTCCAAGATTTGTGTGTTTAATGCCATACTGCGGCACATTCCTGGCAAACATGTCCATGAAGACAAGCATATACAGGACCACCCACCAGAGAAATTATCTAGTGCATCTTTAAGGATTCTAAAATAAAAGAAACAAATTAATAAAAAGTACTATTTCTATATAGTCTCCACAACCATTTATTAAAGTTACATTCAAATATGACTTTGCTGTTGCTAACTTTTTGTGAAACAGATGTTGCTGTGTTCTTTATGGTTTACATTTCACAACACAAAATGATAGTGAACTACAAAAGCGTGCATGTATCATTCATCTCCATCAGTCCACACAGCCCAGCTTCGCTACATCAACAAAACCTCTTCCCCAGATCAAACTGTATTTGAGTTACAGTGTTTTTCTCATACGTTGGCTATGATTGATATGAGAAAGAATGAGAAGCATCGGGAACTCATTATCAAATCATCCTTTCCCGCTTCACAAGTGCCTGAAAGCCCTCGTATCTGTTAGGAGAGTGGCTGTGCGTTGCCATGGAGCTTTGGCGTGCGCTGGAGGCCTGGGCCCAGTGCTTCCTATACAATCCCTGGTAATTGATCTCAGATGGGTTTGTGAGTGAACCTGCGCCGCGAGTAACCTGGAAGCATTTATTTTATAGAAGAGATGTTTAGTTAAGCCGTGCTCCGGTCTAAACGGGCCTCGCTCGCGCTCTGGTGATGAATACGATTGGTGAAAGTACTGAAGGCTTGTTCCTGGCTGCTTCCTCCAACTTGATCGGGTTACACATTATTTCACTTCCTGTTCAGTTGTGGAAGAAGTGGATCAGCAGAGGCCCGTGCTGGACATGAGGTTTAATCTGAATGTAAAAGCAGTCAAAATAAAGTCATTGTTTGTGCATACCATGAGCAAGGGATGAGAATTACTGGGTTCCTATGCATACATGAGAATAAGAATACTGAGACAAAATCACAGTATGTTCTGCTTAGGGATTGCAAAAAAGTTTAATTGCACAATCTATTAGTCATTTGAAAAAAACACATACATTTTACACAGTTCTACATTGCAAAATCTTTAGGCTGCATGAATATTTCAAATATAGGCCATATCCTAAACTAGTGGTCCCCAGCCTTTTCTGTCTCAAGTACCCCCCTAAGCTTTATCTCACAGTCCAAGTACCCTCTAACTTGTGGATTATAGGCAAATACATCTGTTTTTCTCTCCGTTTACTATACTAGTATATGTCAACTAATACTATTTTATTCTTTTAATTGTATTGTTCTAAAAATACTGAAATATATTACATAAAATAAATTATATATTAAATACAGTCTGAAATATTAATACTGTATCATTCACTATATGAATATTTTGTTACACCCTTTATGAACAAAAATGGAAGTAGATTTTTTTTTTTTTTCATTGTGTTTTTTTTCTTTGACTTTATCCACAGGTCTATGGGACAGAGATGGACTCCTCCACCAATGAAATTACAGGTCAGTGAACAGTATACACATTACGTACAATATAGATTATCTGAAACACAAAAAACAAGCATTTCAAGATTAGTTAAAGATTAGAATTAGTTTTATTTGCCATATACAAGTTAACCCACATTCAACAATGAAGTGAAATGTCTTCTGATGTCATCAACTCAATGCTCCTCTCACCCACTTCTACCAGTAGGCCCTTCTCTGATGTAAAAGTAAAAATATGGAGAAGCAGAATACTTAAAATTATTCTGAATATTGAACTAAAGTATTGAAATATTTTTATATTTTAAGTATTTTTCTGAAGTACATGAGTGAAAACCAAGAAATAACAAACCTCTCTCACCTTGAATACTCCCTTGTATTTCCACAGTTTTTCGGAAATACAATTGTCACAGTTTTGCTCAGTGGGAGGAGCCATACTTGAGACCATATTTCAGTTGTCATAGAGCTGGCCCCATTCACATTAGAAAAACAAGACCTCTTTTCGCTTTGCTCTTTTCTGCTCTCACACAATCACAGTTAGACGATGTGGGCTTTTTTATTCTTCATTCAAAGGTTATAGTCAGCAGAATGCATTTCCACTGCATGGGTAATTTTATCATGCAGCGCTAGAGGTCACAGTTAAGTGTTTTGAAACTGTTACAGGCACAGGCTGCTCCATATACGAGGCAGCTCTTATCAAAACAAACAGAGGGGGAGTCCTGCTTAAGCTCTAAGTTATAGATCCTTCCCATGCTGTGCCCTGCGTTTCCTGTTCAACCTTATGCACTTCCCCAGTTTATCGGAGCGAAGGGGTGGCCCAGAGCAGCCACCTTCACGTTCTTTGCCCCGCTGTAGTCAAGAGAGGAGCAGGATATTACATTCGGCATCTAACTAAACACACTGTGCTCCCAGTTCGAGTCACCTCCACTTTAAAATGATCTGATGTGACAGGTAAACCCTTGAACTGAGAGTGGGATTATGGAGAGGGGGGGTATGACGACGCTGGGTGGGCTGTGATGGGGGTGTGTGGGTGCTGACCTACAGGGCCCTTCATGATTAGGAGCCTTGTTCGTCTCTGATTGGTTTGGGTCACTGCAGGTGAGTGTTCGGAAGGAAGTGGTTTCCCTCTGGAGCTGGGACCTGATTGTGTAAGTCAGCGATCACCTTGACCCAGGTCTTTAAACACACCGCAGCACGAGCCATGAGCAGCAGGGCTTATAGGCTTAAAAATGACAAGTGGAGAAACTGCTACTATGAGCACTCCAACATACTGTATCCTAAAAATAACATGTATAGAAACTGCTACTGTGAGCACTGCTACTATGAGTACTCCAACATATCTTAAAAATAACATGTGGAGAAGCTGCTAGTATGAAAACTGCTACTATGAGTACTCCAACATATCTTAAAAATAACATGTGGAGAAACTGCAACTATGAGTACTCTAATATAACTTTATATTATAAGGCCCACAGTAAGAAATAGTTGCTGTATTTCTCATTCTCCTAAAATCACAATGTTAATCATTTGGGTCGATCCAAAATGACAAACGTGTAACATCCATAGACAGTATAAAGATGTGGACTAAGGGAGTGTGACCTCACCCAGTCAACTGAAGTTCACGATGCTAGCAGTTACGGGGCAAATATGGACACCAGGATCATGCAGAGCGGGTTAATACGAACATTTTTAATGATGTAGCTCACTGCAGAAGTTACAGAGGCAGGGGTGACAATATTACAATGTAAAGTCAATTGAAGCCAGGGTTAGTAGGAGCCAGAAGCGCCCCATGCTCTCTTCCTATTTGAAACTCAGTGGTTAATGCTTTAGCTATGTCCATTTATATGTCAATATTTCTGTTATTATGCAAAGTATAATAGAAATATATATCAATTGATTTTGATTTTAATAGCTATACACAAATTAATTTCATGAGTATAATGTATTAATTTTGTTATTTCACTTCACCTGCAGTAACATAGCACACAGGGTTCCTTTAAGAATGTGAGAAAAACAAAGGTCTTATGGGAAAGGGGAGTGCATTCATTTGTATTGTGTGAAATGACAGAAAACTAACAATGCCTCCAATAAATTACATGGAATTTAGGCTTTATTTTGACTAAGCATGCATAACAATAATCCAGTCAGAATAAACATAAACAAACAAATACGATTATTACCAGTAACATTTAAGCATTGGACCCCCAGGTTTCTCATTGATCAGCTGCTTCCTGCTGTATTCTCAGAGCCATATCCTGCGGCGCATGATAAATATCAAACAGAATACTGTAATCAGCTGAAAGCAATTTGCATGTCTGTGCTGAGGCCAGAGACTCGTGATTTCTCTCCTGTCATCCATCACGGGCCACACGCTTCGGCCAAAATACACAATACCCCAAATTGCTGTCATATGGAGTACAGGCCCCAAAAGCTCTTCGTTTTTACTTGTCTGTTCTTCAAATAAACTTGTGTTTGTTGAATAACTGTTTTTTCCTCCCAGTGCAGGTTTACAGAGGGAGATTGTGCAACGTTCAATTTTGGCTGTTTATTGAAAGCCTGTCCAGACCACTGTAACGGAGATTAATTCAGCCTTGCACAGGATACAGCCAGGTGAACTTTGGACAATGGATGGTGAGTATTAAAATGTCAGTGGCTGGAATCTATTTCTATCTTTCTTCTTTTCTTATTTGTTTTTTTCTTTTCTTCTTGCATTAGTCAGTTGCATGTTGTCAAAAAAGTAGAAACTATTATTATTTCTTTATTTCACTTTAAATTACACTTAAAGGTGCTCTATGTAACTTTTCTGATGTAGTGTCATCAATCTGCTTGTTTCCATGGAGATGTTATTGCTTTGCTGGAATGTTCCACAAAATGACCATGGGACAAAGCAGATGTTGCCATCAGGCCAAGTAACAGGTCATGTCAGGTCTGTGAAGAAGTGTGTTTTACAAGATATCTTTTAAGGAATAATAACCACTGTTATTGAATAAATAGATACATTTAATATACTGTGGAACATTCAAGGCACAGCAGGAAGCAGACCCTCCACCTGAAAGTTACATTGCC
Organism: Boleophthalmus pectinirostris; assembly: GCF_026225935.1. Classification (NCBI taxonomy): domain Eukaryota; kingdom Metazoa; phylum Chordata; class Actinopteri; order Gobiiformes; family Gobiidae; genus Boleophthalmus; species Boleophthalmus pectinirostris. The sequence continues at coordinate 22,772,172 of NW_026571353.1, read as the reverse complement.
CACCTTTAAGTAACTTTCAGTCAAACACGAAGCAAATTTCCATCCACACTGCTTAAGTATACGTCAGTCATTTACACTTGTAGAGAATAAAATGTGAAATAGCTTAGACTAACTACTTATAAAAATAGGTTAGTTAAAAAAATGCTCTTTCCTCAGACACACAGTTTTCGATGTAGTCGATATCACAAACCTCTTCAGCAGCACTCTCACAGACCACCACAGGAACAAGATAAGGAGGCTGTGTTGCATTTAGGCCTTGCTCCACCTTTCTCCAAACATTTTCTTAGGTACAAGCCAAACGGAGTATCAGTCATCGCAAGACATGCCTTTGTGTTGCAATGGTAAGGTACTGAATAAGTCAAGCCCATTGTGACTGCTCCCTGAGACTAAATGAAATAGCAATAGAAATCTATCAATGGCTCTAACATATAGATTGTCTAAATAATAAGTGTTCACGAGAGCGCTTTCAGTTCGTTCGACCCTGTTTCTAGTTGATTTTATATTGGAAAATTGTTACCCCCCTCTCTCTCTCTAACTGCTGCAGTGAGCCTCATTTTGGTCTTCTTAAAATGTTTGTATCAACCCGCTCTACATAATCCTGGTATTTTTATTTCACTATCTTATATGTTAATAAATTCCTATTCCTAGTATTGACCTGGCTCCAAATTCGCTCCTATAACTTCTTTCCTCGTGAGCTTCATTTGACTGGAGCTGAACACTGGGTGAAGTCACACTCCCTACACTCCTTCACATTATGCAGTCTATGCTCTAACAGCAAACTAAACAATTATCACATGAATACCAATCATGTTCTTTAGATGTGATATCATTTGCCAATATTGAGTAGCATACTGCCAAATTTTAGATCACATGACAATTTTCTATAGGTCAATACTATTTTATAACAGACAGCTAAAATGAATATTATTAAAATGAGTGAGTTATAGGCTTAAGTCACAAGTAGAAATCAGGTGCAACATTTGTGAATTTACTTTTTGGGTATGTCTTACAAAAATACAATGGAATCAATAAGAACCTTTGGAAATATAAAATTATCACAGTCATGAATCTAAAAATCACACACGCACAAAAAAAAAAAAAAAAAACACTCTTATTTAATAAATTCATTACTCTGATGTTTTTTTTGATTATTATTTCACATTTCTCTCATTTAAAACATGTTTGTGGCTATAGACAGTTATTATTATGAAACAAATAGTCTCATAGTAAACAACGTTGCATAAGCTATTGTTGTGTATTTGTTCCACAAGGTCCACACCTTCAAAAGCGTTATCGTATTTGTGCGTAGTTTTGCCCTCATTTGAACCTGGCTGTATCTCTCACATCCACGGAGCAGGATGCCCGACGTCATACATTGTCCACATACCACTCGCAGAAATGTCCACTGGGGCCCATTGAAGACTGTAATAGCTTCTGCATGTGTTGGTTTGTGTTTATTGTGGCACTGTTCTGGTTCCTCATTGTTTGTGACAGATGTGTAAAGGAAGGGCCGTGGTCCAGCTCTTCAGCTCTGAGCCAATATCTGACATATTCACAAATGGGACAGGAAGCAACAGGTGACCCTTCCTCTGTCATAACTCTCGTCATCCATCCAATTACCAAATAATTAAATCCAATCTTTAAAACTCATGGTTATTTGGGAATGTCTATTGCTCTAAATTTGATATGTCTGAGTTAAAACATAAAGCAATACATTTTTGTTTTAGTTTTCTTTAATTTTAAATTTGAGTGTTAGTTTTAAACACTGTGGCATTATGTTTTTTTGAAGACCGTGTTTCAAAAATGTGTTTGTGTAATAGCATTATTTTGTTGCAAATATGTTTATGTTTATTTGTTAAATATGGGACAATGCATATTAATCAGCATGTTTTAGTACACCATGTAAATGTGCCAGAGCCATGCTGCCTCGTTTTCATCCACAGTCTCATTTGTTGGTTGATAAGAAGACATAAGCAGAAAACATTCAGTCCATACACGTAACAAGTATAGTAAAATTAGAACATGCTAACAGCACACTCAGTATACAGATTAAGGACAATACATAAAAATCACAATCAAGACAGGAACATTTGTGATGTTAAAACACAAATAAGTTAGTCCATGTTATGTTTGCCAACATTATTATGCAAATGTTTTAATACTGAAACTGATAGAGTTAGGCATGTCTTGAACCCAATTTAATATTAGGTATATTATATTCTGTTTTAACTGAAACAACTCAGTCAACTTGAATAACTCTCTCACAGCAACCAGCACTACAAATGTTCCTTCAAATCTGCTTCAAAAGACTTCCAGATTAAATGGCCCAAAGTGTCCATAAATTTTAAAAAAATCATTGTGGGACATTAGAGCCTAATAGAGGCCAAATAACACTCTTTAAGTGGTTTGTCTGGTGCTCAGCCACTTTGGGATGACCCAGTCCCATCCAGTGATTACAGCTAATGCACAGAAGGACATTGTGAACAATGTGCAGGTATGAGCCCAGAGCCTTTTAAAGTGGTCAGTGCCTATTGATCACATGGAAACATTTTCTTTAAAGTGGCATGCTTCTAGAAGAACAGTGCAGTTGTTTTTAAGTGTAGGTTTTATAGGTTAAAATAGGATATCTTCAAACTCACTTTTCATAGAATGTATTTTATGCATTATAGAAAAAATATCCTGACAGACTGGAGCTTTTAACAGTGTTGCCTGAAAAAATAAAATGTCATATAGCCTATGGCACGGGCTGGTTGTCATGGGTCTTTATTGTTTATGGGAAGTTGAATAAATGTTTAATGTTGCTTTAATCATGTCACGTTGCCACTCACAGTAGCCCGAGCTTTCTGTAGTTTTGAGTGGAGAAAAGGGGAGTCTACGTGGGAGGGTCTCTGTGCGTTATGTTGTGATTCTCAGAGTGAGAAGAAATCCACACAGAAGTTGGACTATTTCATACAAGCAAAGAGGGACATACAAACGTTACTTTTGTCTAAACTTTTTCTTCAGTTTCGTATTTTTAAGAACGCTGGGAAAACTTGGACTGTGTTTTGTGCGCTTTTGGATATTTTCTTAAGTGCGCTATAGCTCACTTCCATCGCAGACCAGCTCTTCATGTTTCTGCGCTTCCAATGTTTATAGGGTAGTTGTTAATTAGCATACCCTAATGCTACATTTACGTTGATTTCGTGTAAATGAAGAACAACACAAAGTCGGTATTGGCACCGTACCACATTTTGGCACTTTGTGAATGCAGCTGTAATCACCAGGGGAGCCTCAAGTGCTTAAATGGTCCATCATGAGAAAGAGACAATCAAGCTTCTTTATGTCTCAAGATCAGCTGCAGTTTCTGCGCATTGTCTGTTATGAATAGAGCGATCTCCAATTGAGCCTCTTCACTTTGGAGATTTGTCGATTTTCGATTATACACCTATTGAAATTAGGATGCGCTGTTTTTTTTCTCTTAGCTTGGTGGCTGGCTTGGCTGTTTTGATTGACACGTGAAATTGACACTCGGGTAGCCTCTTATCAAGCGAAGCATTTCAATCCAGCGCTAATTGCAGATATAGTGCCATCCTTTCTTTTCGTGGCATTTGATTGCATGGGAATATAACCACCTATTGCGCACAAGAGCAACCATCGATCATTTATAGGCTCGGGTTTTTTTTTTTTTTTTTTTGCTGTAATTGCATCAAAATGTCTTTTGTTGCCAGTCTTTAAATGCAGCCGAAACACTTAGGCTAGTCGTTGTTTTGGACCGGATGTAGTGTGGGTTGGGGCAGAGATGCGTAATGTGCAGAGCAAGCTCCATCTTCTCTCCAAATAGGCTGCGTTCGGGACCTGAAAATGGTGAGTCATAAACATCTGGATGAAGACCTTTTCAATACGTTTCTTTAAAAATCTAGGTGTGCTGTCTGAAACCTTCTTACTCCCTTACTGGGTCACTTCTGATTCTGACAGGACCCAAACTGCTGAAGAGGGTGCTGTGAATTTCAGACTTAAAATAAGCTACATGACAAAATTAGATTTGCCAAAGGATTTTAAACTGTGGCTCAAAATTCACGTGGTTGTTCTTCAATATCTGATTCGAGCTTCCCGATTCCTGTGCGTGTGTTTTTAGTCAAAGACGGAGGTGAAGAAGGAGTCTGAGTCCAGTCCGTCTGAGGCCGCATGTCTCTGCTCCCCTTCTACCAACAAGAACCAGTGCGCGAGTTGCGGAATGGACATCCACGACCGGTACTTGCTCAAGGTAGGCACCAGGAGCTGGCCCAATTATAAGAACATAATTTTCTCCGCATGTTTCGGAAGTGTATCCGAAGTTGCGCTGACACGGCTCTAATTCTGGCAGGTGAACAACCTGAACTGGCACTTGGGCTGCTTGGAGTGCTCCGTGTGCAGAGCGTCTCTGCGTCAACACAGCAGCTGCTATGTCAAAAACAAAGAAATCTACTGCAAACTGGATTACTTCAGGTATGGGTGATTAATCAAAAACAAATTCTTATTCTATTTTAGTTATCTTTTTTCTTTGTTTTGTACATTTTACTAAATGCATTTAAATTGACATAACGTCGGTACAAAAAAGCTATTTTTATGCACGACATTAACTAAGTCAGTCTACAATAAATTAGCATTAAATATGACTATATTTTTCACAATTCACAATTATTACAGTTATATTATCTTGTTTTATTTAGCCTTGCGATAAGGCCCAATATTTTATGTTTAATGGTAGCCGTGAGATTGTGCGGACATGGCGTATAGGAGGAAAAAACAGGCCTCATAGTCAAAACGAATCTGGTCTTCCCTCGCAACATATTTATGTAGAGAAATGGGCATGGCTGTTTTGGCTGACACGCACATTTTTCTGTGCAAAGCAGGCCTGTATTTTTTGTTAGGCGAAATTGGTTGTTGAAAAATAAATGAAACGGTTGCGCGCTACAGGCCGCATCTTGTCATTTTCCTTTTTACTCAAAACGTGTGAGTGAACGAGACTTGAGGCACAAGCTAATATGTCGTAGATTACAATACAGTCTATTTTTAAACAAGGCTAAGCTGTTTTAGACTTTTTTACCACTGATTTTCGGGTTGTGACCAGAGTTTAAATTGGGAGGCTTCACTTAAAGTGGAATCCAGATGCGCAGGCCCTATGCGGGTCAACCTTGCACAAAAAGTGAATAAAGAACAAGCCCAATTTACGTATTGATCAAAATGTCCCTAGGCTTTCTCATTTTGATGAAAAAACAAGAGTGAGAGTGTTTCATTGCCTTAAAAAAATCCATTAATAGTAAAAATGAACAAAAATAGGACCCATTCCATTTTTATAACTATACTCAATTAATTCCTTGAAATTGAAAATGCTCTATTTTGGTGTACACTTTTTCTCTTTTTAAGCTATTATCATTTATTTATTTATTTAATCTTTACTTTTTCAATGTTGATAAAATTCCAGGTTCTAGCTATATATTTTAATTGCCCTAAGACAAAATGAATCGTTTAACTCAGCTGTACTGTGTGATATTTCTACAGTAGGTTTGGGACAAAGTGTGCGCAGTGCGGTCGTCAGGTGTTTGCCAGTGACTGGGTGCGGCGGGCTCGGGGCAGTGTGTACCACCTGGCTTGCTTTGCCTGTTTCTCCTGTAAAAGGCAGCTGTCCACTGGAGAGGAGTTTGGGCTGGTGGAGGGCAGGGTGCTCTGCCGAAACCACTATGACACCATGCTGGACAACTTGCGACGGGCTGCTGAAAATGGTACAGTCCTGCTGTGTATTCTCATACACAAAGATTTTAATTGTTTAAATTATTTATTTATCAAACTGAGCAGGTATTTTTGCTGATTCACAGGCACAGGTCTAACACTGGAGGGAGCCCTGCCCTCAGATCAGGACTGTCAACCTAAACCAGCCAAGAGGGCTCGCACCTCCTTCACCGCAGAGCAGCTGCAGGTACCAAGTTCTTCCTTTATATCATATAGGATTCTGCTGTGAGGCGTGATGTGGACTCTGTGAGACTGTGTGTGTGTGTTTTTATAGGTCATGCAAACGCAGTTTGCCCAAGACAATAACCCTGATGCTCAGACGTTGCAGAAGCTGGCAGAGCTGACAGGGCTCAGCAGGAGAGTTATACAGGTGAGTTTCCAATAAAGTCTTTGCTAGTTTGTCATCTCTGTTTTCAGCTATAATTAAATATTTGAAATGTGTACATAGAAATGTCTCCCAAAATGTAAGCAATTTATAGTCTGGAGAAACTCTAGATTTGAGCTCAGATTAAAAATAATAATAATAATACACAATTAAAAACAACAGTTTTTAATCTCTTTCAATATTGTTTTTAGCTGTATACTGACGTGGTACACCACCTCCCCAGGTCTGGTTCCAGAACTGTCGTGCCCGGCACAAAAAGCAGCCTCCGCAGAGCAGCTTCCCTCAAGGCGCTCCTCTGACGCGCTTGCCTCCATCTCTGCCCGACGACGTGCACTACTCTCCCTTTAGCAGCCCCGACCGACCGCACCTCCTGGCCCTGCATGGATACTTAGACAGTAAGCACAACTCAATTTCTCTTCAGCAATTATAAATAAATAGTTGAGAAATATTATACTATACATAAAGTGAGGTAACTATTTCACCAATAATGTAACCTCTTTAAATGTTTGTGCATTCAGGTCACTCTTTCTCTGTCCTCGCCGCCCCGGGACACTTAACCCATCCTCCCATCTCCCTACCACAGCTCCCCATCAGCCGCTGACAACCTTCATGTTTTCTACTTTACCACTACATTTTGGACCTACCTGTTTATAAGCTGACTGGAATTCTGAACCATGGGCCACAATTGGTTGAACTTTGAGCATATAGACTGCAGAGACCAGAAGTCGGCAAAAACAACCAACGGGACCACATGAGTTTACTTCCTTTGGTGATGGGGCATTTCATTCGGTAAAGAACTATTCATTTATTTCATGCACAGTGTAAATCACTGAAATGTGAGCTTTGAAAAGAGTAAGAGGAATGCCACAGCAGTATTTAGACCTCAGCATTTTTTGTATTGGTGAGTACACTTTTAGCATTGCTATTTGTTGTTATGTTGTTGTCAAATGAAAATGCTAATTTATTATCAAACTCACGAAAGCACTTTTAAATGTGACAATATGTGATTGTACCTTATACTTATGTCTGAAGGTAATAAAATGTTCTTAAATGCTACCAGGTTTGCAGAGGGCTGTGTTAACCATTGTACTTTTTTAAACAGTCCTGAAACCACAACATTACAACAACAAACCAAAGCAACATTAGAGATAATAATAACTCTCCTATGTGCAGTAAAAGGACACTGTTTACTCACAAACTCATAGATCGTGGCTACAAAGGTCAGCTCTATACACCGTGCCCTCTCATCTATACCACAGTACACATTAACACACACCATGCTTAATTTTCTTTTAGTCACAAAATCTGATCAATGCCTCATGGGGTGTATTCATTGATTAAGCAGTTTGTTGGCCTCTTTATACAAATGACCTTAAGTTGTTACATTGATTGACAGCACTTAAGATGCAGCAATGTGAAAATTAAATGACATACTTTGACCTAAGCAATTTGGTTATGTCTGACTGTTTACTCTGAATCAATATCATTTCAGAACAAAACTACAGTGCATCGTCATCACTTATCCTGCTTTGTTTTGGAGAGACTCTGGACAAAGTGATGAGGGAAGTGACCACAACCAAATGAATGCACTGAAATCTGAGAGAAAGAGTTGTTTTTCCATTACCAGTTTAAATCCTGTTGCACAAAATCATGTGAATAGGCTATATAATTTGGTTTTCCATAGGCTTATAGTTCATCGATGTAGACTTAATGTAATACTATTTAAAGTCAGGGGGTTAAGAGTTTTTTTACCCATGAGTCAATTGCGAAAGGAAATAATTCTTAAGATTTATCATAATCTTAAATAAAATACACAATTATAGGTCTTTTACCTCAAAACTTTATTTAAGATGACTGATTACTTTGAAAATGTATTTAGTTACAGAATACTAAATACCTGCATTAAAATGTATTTGGTAGTCTATTCCTTTACATGGACCAATCAGAGTTCTGCATTCTGAATATTTAGAATACTTTCACATTGAGTTACATAGTGTAGTGGCATAGGATTAAAACAGCTTTATGTTTGTTGCACAGTTTATTACACATGCATACACCTCAACAGCTGTGTTGCCTAGTTTCTGTACTAAAACAGTACAATTCAAAACCAAAATTGCACGATCAGGTACCACAATGTATTCCATCGATTTTAGTAAAGTAACAATATTCTGAATACCACCAAATGAAAGACTAACTGTTTTGCCATACAGTTACTCAAAATTTGTATTCTGAATATATATTTTCAGTACATGTCCATGACCCATCTTGGTTTCTATCCATGGATTTCAAATGATGAAAAATTACAACTGCTGTCCTAGCAATTAACAATTTAAGACAAAATATTATATGTTTTGAATGGGAAAAAGTCCTGAAAATATTTTATATATCCAGAAGCTGAAACCCATGAATATCCAGGTGTGTATTACAGTCATTGTAATCATTTTTGATTGTTGTCTTTTGAATGCATCGCTCGCAGATTTAACCATAAAAATATCTGCTCTAACTTTTGTCCAATCACATCCAATCACTGTATTTCAGAAAACCTGATCTGCAAAGCGATGCTCCTCCTCATAAAATCTAAGAACAAAAGACGTCCTCATGTGGAGCTAGAAAGATGATTATCAGTCTGACACAATTTGGGCCACCTGCCAGCACTACACTGTAAAAAAGAGCATTTCTCCTTCCCCCTTCTCTGATACAAATGCTTAAGGCAGCATTTAAACGTGACTCCCTTCGTGCACGAGCATCCCTGAGTATTTAAGCTGCCCGTTTTCTCATCATGCCATGCGTACGCCTCTGTGATTGGCAGGCTCAAGTGGTTGCAGATGAAAGCGGGCCCCCCATGTTAATGAATAGGCCCCTGATTGCAGAGCTGCGCACACGGAGAATTACAGCGCGGGCCGCCTAATGAGCAGATACATGCAGTGCCCTCGTCTCGTGCCTATTCAAATTGTTCCCCTTCTCGCTGATGAGCTCTCCCCCTGCACAACAGTCAACAAAACCCCTGTACAAGATATCTTCATCACCAGAGCTCACCCTCCTCCTCCTCAGGCTTATTTCAAATGGTGCCATCGCTCACTTTTCTCATTTTAATTCTGCGTTCCTTCAGGAGATTGTTTCATTGAGTTGATGATATTATTCATGGCATTAGAATAACAGATGAGCAGTACAATGTCCCTTTTGTTTTACACACAGATCTCTATGTGGGAATTTCAAAAGTAGATACTGTCGGCCTAATAAGAGTTGTACTAAAATTAGACACATATATCAGTTTATTATGTCATGTTAAATCATGGCAAGTACTCAAATTTTGTATCCATGTAGATTTAAGCAGGCATACAGATAATATCTATCTAATAATACTGATATATCAATAAATTTGAAGCACAGTTTTCTGAAAAATCAGTTGCCAACAATTATGTTCACAAATCACTTTTGGGGGCAGTAAATTTTCACTAGCCAGTGTTGGGTCTTAATGTGGATCTCGCACAGGACGACTGGCTGTGAGCCAGAAAAAATGAGCAAAGTATCACATTTCTAAACAAAAGTCAAACAAAGGAAAGCACACAAAATTGACTTTGCTGACCAGTACATTGTGTGCTAGCCTGTGAAGAAAACTGCAAAAGTTTTAAATGTAAACTATGACTGTTACAGTAGCACAGAACCACATCAGCGGAGCTGATGACAGCAAGGACATAACTGAAACATGATTCATTCAGTCCAGGCCCACAGCCAAACACTAAAAACACACAAATTCAGAGTGGAAATTTTAAGCCAACAGTCTGAATAAAAAAATGAATGATATTGTAAATGGTTTACGCAAAACAGTACTGTGATCAGAAACAAACTTGGATGTCTGAAGGCATTTTAGAGTCACAGCTGTTTCAAGCTGCTCCGACAGTCTACATCTGTTCATGTTCAAGTCGATAATATAAGATTCAATATACATAATTGTCATAGTTTTTTATTTTTTGTTTGTTTGTTTTTTTGTTTGTTTGTTTGTTTTTTCAGAAAAAACAACATGCCAAATTTTTTTATCTTCTAATAGACAGATTTTAAGAACTACACAGATTGGGAAATAGTTACAGGATTTGTATGTTCTTCAAGTGAAAAAACAGATACGACACCAGTACAAAACAAAACAAACTCTTATCACCACAAATAACACACTCTCTGAATGAAATGTTTTGTTCAAGGGCACAACAGCAAGCACTGATTGGAGCAGAGATTAAACCACCAATGGTTTTGTTTCGTTTGTAGATGAAGGCCAATGTACCAGTGGTGCAGTAAGAACATATTGAGCCTTTATAGTCTAAGCTATTTAAATGTTTGTTTGTGTTCCAAATGAGTTAATTAAATTAACCTATAATGACACTTCAAATTGCGTGTAAAAAAAAAACACCGTCACCACCAAAGTGTCATATATTTTTAGGCCACAAGGTGGAGACACGTTCATTGCAATGCTTGCAATAAAATCTTGACACTTGTTGTCTGTCTACTCCACGGGCAAAACATGCACCCACTGAAGAGAGAAGACGAAGAAATGTCCAAAAGAATGATTCAACATTTTGTAAAGGTTTTATTAGAGCCAGTCACTTTGGTAAGTATAGGCCCATCATGACAGCATGGCCTTTAATAGGCTTATGATTTGTAATGCCAATGCCCCTTTTCTGTTAAATGTCTCAGGAGCTTATCATTTCAATCACACATGCGAACTGTAAAAGACACATATCACAGTGCATATTTACTTTTCATGTGTCACTACTTTTCTTAAATCTGTGGTGTTGTGTTGTACATGACTGTGTATGAGTATGCAGCGACGTGCAGGAGTGGCTCTGTTGTTAGACACTAAACCAGGTCAGGGATCTGGTGATCTGATATTCCTCTGGGAATACCACTCTGAGGAATCAAGAATCATTTTCAATGCAACAACAGGTTTTTGAAGCCTGCGGGGCAGATAAAATTTGTGTGTTTGCGTGCTTCCGTACGTGTGTGTGTGTGTGTCTGTGTGCGTACGTGTGCGCGCGCGTGTGTGTGTGTGTGTGTGCGTGTGTGTGTGTGTGTGCGTGTGTGTACGTGTGTGCATGTAAAATAAACCAGGTTTACTGTTCCACTGCATCCCAACCAACGCCCAGCATTTCTCATAGCATTTCTCAGGGGTCTTTACTTTCTATTCATTCTGTCCACCAATTGTTCGTGCTTCCTCCTACCTGCCCTGCTCCCACTGGGCCGTCCTCAGGTGTTCACATTGCTGTGCTTTGTGTTCCAGGCTCAATGGGGTCAGTGTGGAGACAGTGGAGCCCTGTCTGACGCTTGCCGCACCAGTTTAAAAGAATATCTTAGGAGGCTGATGTCACATATAGACTCTTAGCACCTGTGAATACATGTAATTGTGTTAGGTTAAGCTTGTACATACATCTACAAAGTCAACCATATTTTTCTAATATAGACTTATCACTTTTTCGCATTTGCTTTTTCCCATGCACCTGATCAAAATTTGGGAAAACTCTTAATAAACTAATAAAAACAATCCTATAACATTTAATCTAATATTTATCTTTTTTTCTGGACAATACAACATTTAAGCTCTTTAAATTTCTAATCTTCACTGATGAGATGACATTGTATGACTCCTTGGTATTTCTCTCCCCTGTTGCCCCTATGGTTTCATGTTGCAATGCGATTGAAAAACAGTACCAGAGCCCCGCCCCTTCAGAGAGGAGCCTATGCAGCCAAAGGCACCTGAGAGACAGCAGGGTAGAGACCTGAGTGACGAGCACCTGTCCGCAACCAGCACAGTCAACATCCATGTAAGTATCAGCATTTTATATCTTAAAACTAGGCTTACTTATTATTATTTATTTTATTATTATTATTAATTTTTTTTACCTGTCATTTAGCCACTTGTTGTAATTGTTCGGTGACATTTGTACTTTACTATCCCAACACTGCAGTTTTTCCATTGTGGGACAAATAATGGTTGTCTTATTGTCTTGTCTAAAATGTCTCCTTTTGAAATATTTCATTTCATTATTTATTTGATAAGGACAGTGAAATGAAACATTGCAATCATATAGGTGATGACTGCAATAAAAAGAAGTATCTAATCTGTAGCCCCTGTCCCCGCTTAGATTGTTAAAGGTACATACACAATATATTTAAACATTTGAACGCTCATTCAAGCACACATGCTATGTACACATGGTTACAATTTGGCCATGATTTAATTTAAAAGGTGAATTAAAACAGATATCACCTTAATTTCTGTGGGTAGTGAGTTGCAGATGGGTTTTTGCAGTTTTGATGTGCCTCTTATAACCCTGTTAAGGTTTGTGTACTGAGCGGTTTGGGAGCCATACTGTTTATATTAACTCTATTCAGTTTCAGTTTAGATTGGTTAGATTTAAATCTAATCCAATTAATTATTTATTTTGATTTCTGACTGCACATTTCTATTGTCCTCCTTTAACTTTGTGCTGAAAAATTGGAATTTCCCCATTGTGGGACAAATAATGGTTCTTTTATCTTGTAATACATATATTGAATTTTTTCTCAGCAGAGGACACCATGGCCTCCACACTGTCTGTGCGCAGTCACACTGTGCGTCCCCAGTCCTTCTCCAGCATGTCTGTGCGGGACAGCGGCCGCAGCCTCCGCTCTAAGCCCATGTCCTCCCTCTCTACTGTCAGCACTCTGTCCCGCTCTGTCTCCATGGGCAATGGGCTCAACATGCTAAACTCTTTCAATGGACTGGGTGTAGGTGCCAGTGAAAAAGAGACCATGCAGGGCCTCAATGACCGACTGGCCAACTACCTGGACAAAGTGCGCTCGCTGGAGCGGTCCAATGCTGAGCTTGAGGTGAAGATCAAGCAGCTGATGATGGAGAGATCACCAAAGGGGCACGACATAGAGGGGATGATGGCCCAGGCTCATGCCATTGGACAGGAGGTCAGTTAAAACAACATGAAAATATAGACTTAAATTGAATGATTCAAAAGGTCATTTCTTTCAGTTGTAGAAATATTAGTAGATATAAAACTCTAGACAATGTGTTTCATTACAGTTTCTGTCAAGTCAAATCTTCAAGGTTATTTTATTTGTGTCCCTTTGTTGGAATGGAAGGGTATGCACTGCTGCAATACACAGGACTTAAAGGTCCACTATGTACCTCTAACCTGCTGGTCTCCATGGGGAGTTGGGGATTTCTTTATCTAGAGCAACTCACAATATGGCACTTAACTCATCTCCATGGAGGCATACAGTTGACATCATCAGGCCAGATTTGTCTAATCTGTGGAGAGGCAAGCCGCTCACAACTAGATATTTGTCAAGGCAACAAAAAACACCTTTTGTTGAATAAATGCAAGATAAATAAGTTTAAGGCCATAGTGTGGAATATTCTAGGCAAATCAATAATATCTCCATGAAGACAAGTAAGTGCCAGCCCCCAAATTAGAAAAGTTACACAGTGCACCTTTAGAACACTGTACATCTGTCCCCCAGGTGAGAAAGAAGACCCTGGAGAACGCTCGGATCATGTTGGAGATTGATAACGCCAAACTGGCTGCAGACGATTTCAGGGTCAAGTGAGTGTCACAAAGAGCCTCTATTTCTTTACATGACTGTGAGTATTTACAACGCAGTGCCAGACTGAAAACCAACATGAATAAATGCGTTTTCTGTCAACCTGTGAAATAAGAGAAACGTTCCCACAGTGGACAGAAGAACAAGTGGTCTATAATGTAGAGGATGTGATCGATGAGAAGGTCAGGCACACTGAGGGACTGAAAGAGGTGGTAGAGAAGGTCGATTTTCACACTGTGTTGCTGGTATGTCGTTGGTAAGTAGGATGTGGGGGATGCGTATCTTCTGTCAGAGATTTACGACATTAACAAATAATTGCAGGTCTATCACACAACATACAGGCAGAAAGTCCTTCCAAAACTCTCATTCAGTTCCCATTAATACACTATGCTCCCCCCTTCATTTTTAATATTTCATTCTACAGACTGTTATTAAAAATATGCTGCAGTGGACAATTTGGATAATACTTTAGACTTAATTAGTCCCCTAACCCTAATTCCTAACCTTTAGTTAAGTAGCTACTAAATTACCTGAATCAATTTTAATAAACTATACCTCTATCGTTATGCTATTATGCTTAAGGCTATAAATAGTGTAGTTATTGTAGGAGTGACTAAAGTGTAACCAAAAACTTCATAAAAAGAATCTGTACCAGGCAAATGAGAAAGTAAGTTTCATTGTGCTGCATAAATGTATATTAAATACAACCTTGGATTGTCTGTTCTACTGTAATCTCAGTAGAAATCTACAAGGAACACTGGTTTAGGGTTTAAAAATAATATAATGTAACACTTATTTAGAAATATTTACAACTAGCATTATTTTGCAAATGAGGTATTGTTGTATTGGTTGTTGCAGATTCACTCACATATGGGGTGCAAGGGGGGAAAATCTGCATTTATTACATATACATTTTTATTATGAAAAAGCAACATTTACATGTGATATAGCCACCAGTCAACAAATCTGCATGTTAACTTATTTTCTATGGCATGTTGTGATGTATAGAACATTAAACTCAGCACTTGGGTTTGTGTAATTCTCCATCGTTTCTTTGTGCAGGTGGGAGGCTGAGGCCACTTTGTGTCAGTCCGTGGAGAGGGACTGTCAGGCTCTGAGAAGGGCCAAATCTGACCACGACCAGATTATTGCAACACTGCGTGGAGACCTGGACAGCCTGAAGGAGGAGCTCTACTTTCTCAAGAAGAACCATGATGAGGTGAGAAAAAGAGACACAAAAACGTGAATGTGATCATGTCTTTTGAATGTAAATGCAAATGGGCTGATTTGTAGGTTCACATACCAGCCTTGTTCAGCAGAGGCAAGAGTGTAATTGACCAAAAATGAACATTCTGATTGCAGTAAAATAGATTTAGATTTTAATTTCAAGGTTCTCATAAACTTTAAAATGGCACTTTGTTTTGTTTTGTGTGTCTGTGTGTGTTTTTGCTGATAAACACTTTTTTAGGTGCACTGAGTAACTTTTCTGGTAGAGGGTCCATTAAATGCTTTTCTCCATGCAGGTATTATTGCTTTGTCTGGAATGTTTCACAGTATAGTATTAAGCTGTTTCTATCTTCATGAAGACAAAGCCAGTCCAAGTTACAGATCAGATCTTTGTAGGGGCAACTCTGCTCACAGTCAGAATACCTGCTATAGCTATAAAAGCACCTGTAATTGAATAAATGAAAAGCAGAGCTGTTTAATGTCATACTGTGGAATATTCCAGGCAGAGCAATGACATATCCATAGAAACAAGTTGGTTGTGCAACCTCAAGCAAAAAAGTTCTACAGTGCACATTTAACATTTCTGACAAAGTTTATATAGCTCAAGGAGAAAGTTCAGGGGTGTAAAGTGTCCGTAACACGATCACATGCATTAGATGGACACACCTTGTCTTTTGTCATCATGGAGCTTTAAGATATTAAGATAACACAGAATGTGGTTATATTTGAGCCAAGAGCAGTGAGTATGTTTAGTCAGACAGGCGTGGTGTCCAGGATGTAGGCTGGCACGAGGAGGCATACAGTTAGAATGGTACAGCTGGTACAGTCATTATCAAAGACTATATCTAGGTCATAAGAGAAAAAAAGAGATGGCTTCAGGATTTATATGTAACAGAATCTTTTATGAAATGTTTTATGTGGAGAAACTATGATTAAAACCCCTATCAAATGTTAAATATAAAAAGATTTCTAAGAGAGTTAGAAAATGATAAATAAACATTCAACATAAATATATAAATAAGTTGGTTTTAGACATAATATCTGGCAACTCAAAGCAAAGCTCACTCAAGAAAACATAAGCAACATATTATATCATATATAAAGTAATAAAAGTTAATAAATAAACATTACTGATCATAAATAAATGAAAAAAATGTGTGTGTGTGTGTGTGTGTGATATATATATATATATATATATATATATATATATATATATATATACACACACACATATATACACACACACACACACACACACTTTTCAATAATTTTGTTGTATAAACATTGTTGTTTATAGGAGATGAGTTCTTTGAAGCTACGCCTGGCGAATGAGCAGGTGAATGTGGAGGTGGATGCAGCCGCGGGTCCAGATCTGGGTGGCATCTTGGCTGAACTCAGGGTCCAATACGAGGGCATCGCTCGCAAGAACAAGGAAGAAGCTGAGGCCTGGTATCTCAAGAAGGTTAGATACACAAAAGACTTGTACACTTTGTAGACAGTCACCTGGATATATTTAGCATATTAAACATTTACAATATCTTAAAATATATATATATGTACTTTAAACCAATTTAAGTAATACTTATTTCTTATAGTAAGACTCTTATAGTAAGACTGTTTAGGACATAATTTGAATTTACGTTACACACACATTCTGGTGGGTACCTCATGACTGTTAAGGCCCTATTGCATATGCCATTGGTACTATTGTCCTGTCTAGAAAACTGTACTGAAGGTCAATTTATTCATACCTAATTAATTCATTTTTAACTGGGTCTTTGCACAACAAATATAGACATAATTTTATAATTTTATCTGTAATCCCTAAGATGCTGCAAAGTGACAGCAGGTTAACAATGCAGGTTACTGATACAACTGCATCAGGAACAACAATTAAAATACACCAAAGATACCACCAACCCAGTCCTGGTGTTCAGATAAATATGCCAATGCTTTGCTATTTGGTAGTTGGAGGCAGTTCAGTCTGAGGTGAAGGAGAGCAATGAGGCCCTGCGCTGTGCCCAAACTGAGCTGAGCGAGAGGAGGCGCTTCCTACAGGCTCTGGAGGTGGAGCTGGACAGTCTGCGCAAACAGGTAATTAAAGGTGTACTGCATAACAACAGTTGCTATCTTTAAGGGTAAAAAACTATGCACATAAATATTAAAGAACCCATATTACACTGTTTTCTGATGTTATAATGGTGTTTCCTCATCACACACATAAAATTGCCAATTTCTACTGAACTGAAGGTGAAATTTAAAAGTAGATAACATCACAAGGTGGAAGCTTGAGCTTTGGAGATCTAGATAGACTAAAAATAAAGGATTTCTCAAACATGTGTGAATGAAAAAAAATACAACTCCAGCTATGTTTTTGATAAGGTAATAACATGCTAATAAGGCTAAAAGCTCACAAGAGCAAATTTAGCATACAATATTACCTTTAAGGATAAAAAAAAACATACATATAGCTATTAAGCTCAGTTGTAGGAAGTTAAATTTATGTTGGATTTTTTCTTAAAATGGCAGTGTGTGTCTAACCATCTCAGGACATTTCCCGCACAGACAATATTGGTTGAACGAAAGGTAGCAGCTGGCTGTTCTTGTCAACAGATAATATGCTATTTATTTCTGTGACTGTATAATCAATCAAACTTGCCTTGTGAAGTGAAACATGATTCACATATGTCTTTCTGTGGGTTCAAATAATAATGCAATTGATTAATTGTGTGGGACAAATATAGTTTGTTTGCACAGACTGACAGGTAAAACACTAGAGGCTACCTGATAGTGTTGACAGAGATCTCAATAGTTAAGTGGGCTGTAGTCTACTGTTTATACTGGCAGGAAATAAGGTACATTATTAAATAGAGTTGGAACAGTATTATACACATATTAAAAAGGAGCACCACAGTTTTGTTTTAGCTACAGATGCAGCCATGAATCACTAGGAAAATAAAATACATAACCGCTTACTCAGGTCAGTTTTTAGATTTCGTTTCAGCCTTGTTGCCCTCTTCACATATGTTTTCTTTCAACAAGTTACCACATCATTTAAAGGTCCTATATTAAGCAAAATTGACTCATGTGAGCTTAAAGCCATGTTGTTACCTCCTCAGAAACATACCTGGAGTTGTGCTTTGTTTCATTCATGTCCCAAACATCTCCAAAGCTCAAAATGCTCTGTTCCACCTTGTGATGTAATGAAGCAGTAGTTTTAAAGTTAACAGCTACGTCTTACCTTTTGTTCAGTAGAAATAGGCAATTTCAGGTTATTACATATTGAGGCTATGTGATGGGGAAATGATTAGAGGGTAAAAAATAATGACAGTTATTTTATTTTATAACGTACCAAAAGAAAGATTTTTAACGCCCTTTTGCAAAGAGCTCTTCTTCCAGTCACTGTCGCTGTGTGAACATGAGCTGGGGGGACTGTGTGGTACCTCTGACCAAATAGGGACCCTACAACACCCATTCATAGAGCCACAAATCTGGTTTCATAATAATGATACTGTAGAGCCAGTTGCTTAAATTAGGAGTTATTATAGGGATTAAAAACAAAAAAAATCCTCAAAATGTTGCATCTTTGCGTCTGGATGTAGTACATAAATAATTGATACTTTACAGCTAATATCATCAACATGCATTGTATTTTTTTCTTGAGCTTAAAACTTCTTTTGACAGTTTTTGCTAAAATGTGCTTTTTGTCACTATGGTAACCCCTACATGTATCTCTAATGAAGAAATGTTTAGAACCCCCCCCCCTTCCAGCAAAAAACGAAATATATGTGTTTTTCTGTGTACGTTTGTGCCAGGTGAATGTTCTGGAGGGGAACCTGGGCGAGACGGGCCATAAGTACTCTATGGAGATGGAGAGACTGCAGGCCACACTGACACAACTGGAGGATGAACTGTCTCAGCTGCGTCTGGATATGCAACGTAACAAGACCGACTATGAACAACTGCTGCGCATCAAACAGAACCTGGAGATGGAGATTGCCACCTACAGGAGGCTTCTGGAAGGAGAGGAGATGTAAGTGCATTTACTCGTATATTCACTATCCATTGGTTTTAGAATGAAGAAAAATTATTGACCAGGACCATCACCAAACTGATTAAACAGTTTAAAACAAAATATTCTGTCTTTTGAATGGAAAAAGACATCAAAATATTGCATATAACAGGAAGCTGAATAAACCCCATGAATAGATAGAATTAAAAAAAAACACAAAACACAAAGAAAAACACAAAGTTACCTACTAATAGTGTGGCCGATAATCTTATAATACTTGTTATTATGTTGTTGTTATTAATGTATATAATTCATTCATGTTTACTTTGTACTAAATTAAATACATAAATCATATAGATCTGACATTTTTTCCTATTTGCAGAGTCAAAGAAACTCCTCCACCTCCTAAAAGTAAGTTATTTTATTGACTGTTGTGTTCAAATCCCTCACAAACAACTTTCACCAGTTCCAAATACACTTTATTTTTATAGCTAATTTTATAAACAAAGCAGTTTGATAGAAAAATAAAAAAAACATGCGTCTCTTACTGTTACAGAAGACCCAGACGTGCGAACACGGAAGATAGTCAAAGTCGTCACTCAAACTATGATCAATGGGAAGGTGGTGGATGAGTCAAGTGAAGTGGAGCAGATTGAAGAACGCAAGAAATAAGCCATATGTTTCAGAAACCAAAGAGTCAGCTGTTGGGGGGTTTTGTTTTATTTTCTTGTTTATTTTCTTGATATATGATTTAAGTTTGTATATCTTTGCCAAAATGTACTAAAATATTTCTCATTAAACTATAGTTGCTATTTGTATGCAGTTCAGATTTTACAGTGTGTACATAAGGAAATTGTTTGTCTGTTTTGCATTTCTTAAATATTTTCCTTTTGTGTCAACACTTATCTAATTTCTGGACTTTTAGCATTTGTTTATAAACTATTGTGTTGAAAGCTATTATGTTGTAATGCCAAAATCCTGCCAACAATTTTATTAAACTACAATATTTATGTACGCTATAAAGTGTGATTATTCTATTAGTCTGACTTAGTGAAGAGGGTTTGGACCCTTTAGCAGAAATTTAACCCTAGACAGAAACTCTTGAGCGATACTGACTAGAGGGTATTCTCCTTGAGGGCGGAGACCACAAAAATCATAGTGTCTGGTAGCAGGTCTCATGTAATATTACTCAAGAGGTTTGTATGTCTGGAAAATGTACAGTACTGTAAACCATGTAATGTGCAAACCAGCAGTAATGGGAAGAATACTTTGACAATGTATTTAGTTACAGAATACCGAATACCTGCATGAAAATGTGGTTTGTGACATATTCTGGTCCATTTAAAATATTGTATTCAAGGCCTAGAGTAAAAACGCAGCATAGGATTAAAAACAGCTTTATGTTTCACCATTTGTTATTTATTTCCTATCTCTAATTGGAATACGTAGAATTATATATGCACTCACCACAAGAGTGGTGTTTTCTGGAAAATAATTTCATTCTGAATACCACCAAATGAAATAGTATCTGTAAAAGAATATGGTTACATATAATATTTGTTATTATCAACACGTATTCTCAGTACATCAGTATTCAGAATACTTACCAAACCCCTTTGAAAACAAGATGGCACATCTAAAAAATAAAAAAATAAATAAACACTGCAAACTGGCCAACGAATTGCCCAAAATGTGCAGAATGTTCTTAATGCATTATATAATGCTGTAGTGCTTTGTCTCCATGCAATTGAGACAAAGAGTCTTACACTTGTGGTCAAAGTAGTAAAATACTTTTTGGCTCCCACAGTAATAAAATGTTCAACCTGACATTTGTATAACCAAATAATAATTGTAACTCCCAAACTCTTCCTAAATATTTCTGCAGGACGATAAGTCACAAGATTCAAGTTTTTATGTCTAATACTGTACCTACTACCATAAAAGTTCTCTCTAAATTAAATTCTGTGTCAGAGCTCAGCCAGTCTATTTTCTGTAAGTGTGTGAGAAAAGTACATGTAAAATAAATCTTTAGGCTTTACCACTACCCTATCATCTGTCATGACAGTGGGCCTATAGACTACAGCTTGTATGTAGGGGCAAAGCACCAAGGCGGCTATTCTTTCTGTCTTACAATTATGTGCTTTCTGACATGACTAATGTTTAAATTAGTAGCCTAGTGTGGTGCACATTATAGTCAACCTTCTCAGTACAGTTGCATGGGAAATTATAGGAGACTTTTTTTTTAATGATGTAAGTCAAAGGTGACATCCCAGTCTGGGAATGTGTTTTATTGTTCTGTATACCTTTTTCACACTGAAGTGAAAAGAGAACATACAATGAACTACATGCCTGCTGTTTTACTGTGTTAAATGTCTCTAAGCTGTAAAAAAAAAAAAAAAAAAAAAAAAAAAAAAAAAGATGCTGTGGAGTATTTTGGACCAAGGCCCTAACTGAAAATGGTATTCTGGCTTTTCCATCATCTTTTAACTTCTTAAAATTCTTTTTTGATCACTCCTAGTCTGTAGTTTGTTTGTCTTGTTTAGTTATTCGCTGAGTACTTGGTTTTATTAAGATGTTGCTGACAAAAATCTAAGTTATTGTCATAAAGGCTATGGTTGTATAGTAAGATAGTGCCCCCTCGTGGTTGTAAGAAAAACTCCTTTTACAAACTATAAACGATCTTTGATAGCATCAGGGACAGGCCCTATTTTTCAGAGTGAACCCAATAACTCATCTGAACAATGTAAGTTGTACTGTATAAAACAACATTGAATTTATATGTACATGTGCAATTTTTTTTACTGAATTGTTGTTGTATATTTTGCTCACAAAACACAAAAAACTACCCTCTGCTAAATATGCTAGCTACATATTTGGTAACTCGTTTTGTATATGAAATGTATCTAGTTTTTTTTTTGTTTTTTTTTTTTCACTTTAAGGTCTGAAAACAAATTCCACGGTGTATTTCCAGCTGTGGTGTTCAAGAACCTCGACTATGTTTTCGAGGTAAGGACTTTTGGTGTTGATAATGATGATCTATGGTTGCCAAAAGAAAAATCTTAATTATATAACGTTTGCTTTTGGTCATTTGGAAAGCACGAAAAACGAAATTATTTTGTTTCAGAACATTTCTATTAGAGAGAGATTACTCCCGAGGGAAATTAAAGTTTTGCGGCAGCAAACTGATGCAGTTTGCCTTTGAGTTTCAGTGAAAGGTCCCAGTGCAGCACAACAGCACAGGTCAGGTAGGGTCTGCAGATTTATGCCAGTTTGAAGAGAAGAGCCAAAGGTGTCCCTCCCATGTGTCCTGCAGTATCACAACAGTGTCCAGGGGAAACAAAGTGAACAGGAACGGCCTTACTCTTACTCCACTCTGGTGTTTCACTCTGATGAAATGGTCCATTCCCTCAAAGTAGTTTTTCTCTGGAAAGTTTTTTGTCACATTTCCTGCCACATATGTTGTAAAAAACCTGTAGTATTTCAAATATCCATAGCTAGCTCCTTAGCTAGCCTCTTGCACAGTATTCATGGGTATGGGAAAAGCAAACAATACACACCCACAAACAATCCAACAGACCCTTACTTGTGTCCTTTAAACTGCACATGCTGCACTTTTTACTTGATTAAAATCCCATGATATGATATTAAAAACTGAGCTCAAAATCTAAAAGTTTCAAAAACTGCTCAGCCAGGTATCCACAACAGCAGCCAGTAGTCTCTTAAACGAACAACAAAATGTAGGCTAAGTTGGAAAAAAATGTTGACAGAGCTTTCTCACTTGAAACATGTTTATTAGTGGTATATTATTTCACACAAAAAAGTCCACCGAAATTTGACCACTGGAACCATGTTTTTTTAAGGGGGAGAAGACCCTCGATTTGATGCCAAATCCAATGGCTGCCAGTCACAATCTCATACAACAAGAGGCTTTATGTTGAAACCAGTTGCCTTATAAACGTACTTGTTGTGCTGGTTTTTACTCATTTTAGATGCTCTTTTGTTTTCTATCACGTGTGGGCATATGTAAGGTCTGTTGTTCATGCATGAATATCAAGGTCAGCATAAGCAACTGAAAAAAATTGTGTTATTTTATATAATATTTATTACTTTTTTATCAAAATATCTCATTCTGCCACAGCAATACAATTTGTTATTCCTTTTGTTGGTTATGTGTAACATACTTTTACCCATCATGGAGACTGGGAACAGTTTTTGAGGTGAACTGGTCAGGGGTATTTATATCAGAATTTCGCTTCAGAATTCAGTTTACCAGCATCTCTTTTCAGCAAAAACCTCAAAATGTAAACTGGAGACAAGGCAGAATTTAGCCATTATCTTTTGAAGCTTGATGCCATATGCATTGTGCCCAAGCTACCAACTACAGGTTTACAGTATGTTATTGATTGGGGGTGGATTGCTTCATAAATTTGCATGGCATGAACATTCCGCCTATTCCCAGATATGTGAAATATACATCCAACATGTGAGGCAAACTATTTAAATGCACTTGTCATTTTCAACAGTTATCATCAGTCTAGCACCAGGGATGCAGTGCACTGCCGTAGGATGGGTAATGATGTTGGAGCTTCTGTTTCAGTTTTTTCAGAAATGCACCTTACCATGAGCTAGAAAGCTTTTTTGGAAACAATTTGTTGTTTTCATGTCACTATGTTCATCTTAAGAAGATACTGAAAGCTAGAGTGAAGTGAGAAACTTCTACCAACAACAAATCCTGCTATAAGACATATCACCAGGTACAAGCATGGTGCAGAAATTATCTCCCACTTGTAGACTGGGGCTGGACAGTGTCACCAAATGGTCTCACAACCAGAGAGCAGCAACTTTGATAATGATGGGGAAGAATGACTGTCTTGTGAATCAAGGTAAGAACAAGTTAATAATTTGCTCGTCATGAGTTTGCATTGACTTTGTTTCGAATCATGGTAGAAAGCCCACACAGTTTGACTTTGATTGAATTGTATTAGCGGTAGCAGTGCCAAATAATATTTAATGTCATCAAAACAAATACTTTAGCATGACTGATATGTTAAAACAAAGCAGATATACAACTACTGTTCAGTTTAAGCATGGCATTCTAATTTAGAGTGTTCAGTGATCGATAGTAAAACTTCTTCCAGGTGACTGGCCAGTTCTCTAAGAGAGGACAAAGGAGTGAGATTAGGACAGTTGTTTCTTTCATTTTACACCATAAAATGGTAATGAAGTTCTATTTAGCCGAAAAATTAAGCAAAAGAGTGAACTCGGGCCAATTTTCATTGACCTTGATCTTGAACTGTCCAATTGTTGAACAAAATTAAGCGGCATGTTGTTGAGTTGCTAAAACTAACACACTTACTAATGTAATAAGGCAACTGGTCTCAAAATGAGGCCCATTTATGTATGAGGCTTTGGATGGCGGCCATCTTGAATTTGGCATTAAACTGAGTTTTTTTCTCCCCTTTAAAAACATGGTTCCAGTGGTCAGATTTCGGTGGACTTTTTCATGTGAACTAATACTACTAATAAACATGTTTCAAGTGAAAAAGCTTTGTTAACATTTTTTTCCAACCTGGGTCATTCATTGACTGGACTACAGCCACTCCACTGCCATTGCAATGGTCTGCAAATTAATGGCGTTAATTTGAAATGAAGAAGTGTTTTTTTGTTTTCCAGACATCCACCAGCTTTAAAGTCATGACTGACCTTTTGGCTCTGCCTGCACCTTATCTGACTGGGACCAGTGACCAGTACGCCCACAGCGGATACCTGCCTGACTACATGTACAGGACCCCATGGAGCATAGGTAACCATGGTAACCATAGTGCTGCATCTCCAAACAAATTCAGCTTATCAAATACAAATACTTCATACATTTTACAGGAAATGTAGTATCATCGTCCAAACTCTTTCTTAATTATTCTGTGCTCGATGACCTGAGAAAGAAGAACAGACAAACTATCAACATCCCAGAAAGGTACTCTCTCTTTATACATTTTAAAGTGTATTTTTGCATTTTCATGCAATAATCCTTGTACATTGTTATAACGTTGCAGATATAATGGCTGTATGAACCATTTGCAAGAAGAAAATGAAGTTATACCGAGCTCTATTCCTGACTCTCTTAATGAGCTGGACATCAGTGAGGCTCAAAATATTTTGACAGAATCAACAGACCCATTTCAGGAAATGTTTTCAAAGATGCAAATAGACCAGATAAACCTGCAAAATGAAAAGCAAGGTACTTTTAAAAGTTATATCTGACACTGTAAATTCCATCCTTAAGTCATTACTAATAGACTATGAATTTTAAAGACCTCTACTTACCAGAAGAAATAATGGAAATGGACCACCTTAAACAGTTTAAGAGGCATTTGCCTTCGCTCAAAATCAAACTGTCGAGGCTAAGAATACTTCCAGTGGAGGACCCCCTGTCTAGCTTAATACATGATAACATCTCTGAAGACATGATTCATGGGTGACAACGCTGATCTTGTTTACCATTTGTCTAATCTTATAGAGACTTTACTTAGATTTTGTAATGATGCCTCTTATTCTTGTTTTTAAGACGCTGTGAACCTTATGAAATACTGCCTCAATCGTTCACTAGAGACAGCTTATCTTCTACAATCAATCTTGAGGAATTTTCAAAAGTCCAATTAAATGATGAGGTTTTCAAGTAGCATCAAACAAATTATTGATTATTATTAAAAACAAATTATTTCAGTACTTTTAATTTGTGAAATCACTAAGAATATTTTGTATTTTGTAGAAGCTGGTATTACCAAATATAGTGGAGACTTGTGCTTTTGAGAGGGAAGATTGCGCTGGATTGTCAAAAATCTATGATCTTTTGATGATAAAACCGGAAGAAATGAATGAGCAACTTTCAGTCAATGAAATTATTCAGAGGGGTAAGTGCAACAGGTGAATAAGCCCAAACAAAGACAAAATTAGACTTTAAATTATTACATGTTGCATATTTATTATTCAGCAAATCAAAATATTTCTCAAGTGGAAATATATGAGGAGCAAACAACAGAGATTTCAGTGGAAGGAATTGCAGATGCAGAGCCTACAGGTAATTCAATGTACCATAATGTTTATACAGTACACAACTTTTACTTCAACATTTTAATATCATGTTTACTTTTAGAACAAATGAAAACGGCAGCTGATATGGAAGTTGACTTGACTTTAAGCCCTTTACGCAAAGACTGCACCAATATCTGTCTGTCCACCTCTACACTTTCAAAGGAACCTCTTTCACCACAAGGAAAGATGTGAGTTTGACACAAAACTATGAGAACTTAGTAAAGGCAGGAAAGTTGACAAATAAATGTATGCTGTTTTTTGTTTGTTTTTTCAAAAAGATCTTATGGGTCGTTGAGAGACCAGAGGGAACTTGAAATGGCTTTGTGGACAGCAGAAAAGCACCCCACATTTGTGGTCAGCTTTATGTTGACAGGTAAAAATATGTTCAATTTAGAATTTATTACACAAAATAGATTGGTGTGAGCTTTAAGCCATGTTATAATGGTACCTCCTCAAAAACATACCTGGAGTTGGGCTTTGTTTCATTCACAAATGTTTGAATAATGCTTTATTATTATCTCCAAGCTTAAAATGCTCTGGTCCACCTTGATGTCATGCAGTGGTAATTTTCAAGTTAACAGATACCTTTTACCTTTAGTTTAGTTTATCTGAGAGAATAACTCAGCTTAAAATGCGGGGTTTGTGTGTTGATGAGGAAACAACATTATAATTTAGATCAGAAATTAGCACAATAGTAGCCCTATAATTTGCATGTTATTATCTAATTATTTCTCAATTAATATCTTTCAGAGCCGCAAATGTATGAGACGCCAGTTGATTTTCATCCTTTACCACAAGCATTGGGGATTTTAAAGTCTGAAAAACAAAAAACTTTTAGTGATGAGTCAACACTAGAAACTGAAGTGCTATCGACACGTTTTTGCAGCTCTTGTGATTTTACTGAGAGCATCCAATCCAATATTCCTCCCTCAAAGACAGATGTGGAAAAGTTCCAAAAGATTTCTCCTGAACAAGACTGTAAGTGCGTACATTTTACATTTTAACCCTACCCCAAACAAAGGGATATAAAAATCATCATCTACACAGCTTGCATTTATCATTAAAATTTTTTGTATGATAGTTATGTATTTTACAGGTTCCATCCCTAGCATTCCAACACCCAGATCCTTGGATCCTGAAGAACCAACCTTAGATCCTGTGTCACAAAAGAGTAAAGCACAGAAAAATGAGCCTTTGATCTACTGTCATCTGCAAAAAGAAAATGTGAACTCTGGCCCTGATAAAGCTTCAAATCAAAATGGCATTTGTCTGAAGACAAAAGAAAAAGGTCAGTCACAGCCAATTAAGCAGACTGTGCCATTAAGAAGAGACAGTCCTGAAAGTGTTTTGGAGGATCCTCCCTGCAAAGACCTGGACTCTCTCTCCACCTTCATCTTGCTCCGATCTCAGCAAGCCCCACCAGTCACTGTCAATCCACAGCCCAGTGCAGGTACTGATTTTTTCAGATTTTTTATTGTTTCAGTAAGGGTCCTATATTACACAAAATTGACTCTTGTGAGCTTTAAACCGTGTTATAATATTACATTATCAAAAACACACAATGTTTTGAGTCATTCACACTTGTTTGACTAATTCTTTATTGTTAGTCTACATCTCCAAAGCTCAAAATGTCCTGTTCTACCTTGAGATGACGTGAAGCAGTAGTTTGCAAGCTAACAGCTACCTTTTAACTTTTGTTCAGTAGAGATTGGCACAGGATGATTATCCAAATGATTCCAGGGAAGGTGTATGGTGTTTTAAAACACAGTGGAGCACTTGCTGTGCATGACCTCACATGACATCACAAGGTGGAACAGAGTGTTTTCCATTTGAGAGAAGAATTCAGCCTAAATATGCATGGTTTGTGTGTTAAACATGAAACAAAACACAACTCAAAGTATAAAGTTCATAATTATGGAACAGCAACATAACATAGAAATGAGTGTAATATAGTCCCTTTAAGGAATTCCATAAATGCATGACTTTATATAACAATGTTATATATGGGGCTTTTTACTGATTTATAGTTTTGAAGAATTGTAACAAATCCAGGGCTGAAACTGTCTAAACATTCCAGTATAAGAACAATAGAGACTTGGCACACTCTTGTGGTTATAAGAGGAATTACAGTCTTATCAATGAGGATATTAATTACATTTTATTTGGTTGTATTTTTTGTGTTATTGTTTCTTTAGTTGATTTTTTTTATATATAATTTTAGATGTGACCAGGCAGGTTTTTCACAGTGAGCCACGAACTACTGACCAGTGTCAAAGGATGGAAAGACTGTATTTGAAAGCAGTTGTATCAAGAAATGCCTCTCGAGATCAGAGCGAAGTAGTCACCAAATGTATGTCTCCACTGACCATTCACTCCAATGAATCGTCCACTCAACTGCAAAGACAACGCAGTGTAGAGGTACAAGTCCAAGCAACTGGTATGGCAAAAGATGACATAACTTGTTTAAGTCATGTTTAACATAAATAACTGAAATATGTATGTGCGTTACAGAGAGCCAGTGCCTTGCCTACTGTGAGGTGTTGTCCTTTGCTCTGCCTTATATGAACTTTGCTCATAAACTGGGTCTCGACCAGAAGGTTTGGGGAGACTTCATATGTCTCACAATGGACCAAACACACTTCCTGGTTAAACAGCAGGAGAAAGCTCTCAGTAGGAACAATACACACAATGCTGACCTGATTAGAGGTAAGAAATAATAATAAAATAATAATAATGACAAAACTAAAACTAAAGTATTTGTATAAATGTATTCTAATGGCACAAGGCAAGTCATTTGTACAGCACATGTATACACAAAATAATTCAAAGTGCTTTTTAGAACAAAAAAGATGCATTGAAATCACAATACAAACAAACAAATTTAAAAAAGGAAAGCACAGTCATATGCACAAATGAAACCATTGCCTCCACGAAGACTGTCCCACATTTTAACTGAACAACTGAAAATTGAAATACTGTTTAAATGTTTAGGCCAGTCCCAATCAGACAAATATAAATCATTAGTTGTGGTTATTGTGTCCAACACTACTAGGTAGGTTAAGATGACCAAATATATTTTGCAGATCAGGAACAGCTTTTCAACCAGGTGACTTTGATTCATGTGTTGGTGACATTTAAGGAGCTGCTATTGAAGTGTGGCCTCAGCTGTGGTCTAGGTCAGTGAACAATACAACAGTATTCTTTATAGTGGCCACTGTAACCATTTAATAACAATATATTTTCTGTGTCCTTCAAGAGTTTTTGAAAAAGAAAAATATGAGTGGTGAGAAGAGGTTCAGAGAGTTACTGAAAAGGCTGCAGATCATACTTTTCCTCAGTCACAAGAAACAGGAGTCTAATCCCAAACTACTGGAATTAAAGGGGCTACTGGGAACATGGTTCAACAACAGAAAAGACAGTAATATGGCTAACAAAGTAAGCCATATTATCAAACTATCCTTTTTGACTCAGTATATCTGTACTGATAAAACACACACACTTCAACTTGCTTTGTGGGGACACTACATTAAGGTCCATAAATTTCTTGGAGAATGATCTTGATCTCAACCTTAACTCTTAACCTAACCTAAACTAACCGATATTGTAACTTTAACCCATGTAGAAGATCAATTTTTAAAGAATTTGCCTCACAGGGACTTGATTTTTGATTTCCACAAAGCAAACATTCCCAGTGAAGTGACTGTTTAGAGATTTCACTCCCCACAATACCCTCAAATTTACAATTAATTTACATCTTTAGAACAAACAAGCATGACCTGATATTTTCTGTTTTTCAATACATTCTGCAGATACTTGTCTTAATTACAAACTTGGACAATACAAGATCCATTGTACTTGGTTGTCTTCATCAGCTGATTGGTAAGCATGTTTTTGTCTGTCATCAAATCTAGGAATATTGAAAACATAGTTGATTTTTACATTTGCAGTGTCACCTTTATGGCAATGTCGTGTGTAATTTATTTAGGTGCAGCTGCTGTTGCTGACCTTCATCTCGAGAAAGATAAGGTGAAGCTGAACGGTGCCAGTGTTGTCAGCAGGTACTTTAACCCCTTAATTAAGAAGTTACTAACCCTGAATCATTCTTAAAAAAAACATTTGTTCATGCGTTATTAAGGCTAATGGTGTCATTATTATTAAGCATTTTTGTATTTACACAATACTGTTTTTTGATACTTTGCAGTGGCATCATGCTGGGGGTGTTCTACATGTATGTGTATTGGTGGAATTTTCACCAATTACCATGGAGACACAATACACACTAAGTCAGTTCTTTATGGTCAGATTAATGTCTAAAGCCTCAAACAGAGAATGCTTACACTTAGCATTACACCCCCAGGGAACATCAGCTGCACTGTATCAATTTGGAAAATTAAAGGGATCTATATTTCAAAGTATAAAAAGAGGTGGTCTAATTAATTTATCATCTTTACGTATTCCTCTCTGCTCCTCAGTATTTTTAGCAGTGAGTGTGCACTTGTGTGTGAGGACCATATAGGGCCAGACTTCCCCTGGCAACACTTCTTTGGGCTGGTGGAGTATGACCACCCTGGACCCTCCCCATGGGCCACAGTTTGCAGAGAGCGGGGTCTCACCCATGTCAGTTTCAGCACTG
Organism: Boleophthalmus pectinirostris; assembly: GCF_026225935.1. Lineage (NCBI taxonomy): Eukaryota > Metazoa > Chordata > Actinopteri > Gobiiformes > Gobiidae > Boleophthalmus > Boleophthalmus pectinirostris. The sequence goes on along the minus strand of NW_026571353.1, from coordinate 22,741,491 downwards.
TTATTCCAGGCAATGGTGAGAAAATAACTATTATGATACTGTATGTGGTAAAGGTGTGGAGATATTATCTAGTAAAATACACTACATACAGTTTTCTTGTTTTTTGTGAAGAGAAATACTGTGATTTTTGTATAATTCAAAAGTGTCATTCAGTCAAAGTTGATAAAACTATTAATGTGCGGTTTAATGTAATGCAATATTGTATTTTTAACAAATGTATGTTTCCGATCTAGAGCTTTCTCTGCAGCGATTGGAGGACAGTGTGCCTCATGTGCTATTTGTGACAGAGGGTCTTCTGAAGTGTCCCACGCTGCTGCAGACACTGGAGTCCATGTACGTTCAGCAGTGTAGATTTGTTTTTTCTGTGTGTTAAACAAAATGATCCTTATTGCTGTGTTTGGTCTTGCAGGTTTAACATTACAGTCTTGGAGAGAAATCACACCATGACTTTGCAGATGTTGGGAGGGACTCACCAGTATGTTGTGATCACTGTGGATGAGAGAACCGCTGTTATTGTTCAGGTAGGGGAAGTAAAGTGCATTTCACACTAGACCTGCCACAATAACAAGTAAATATAGACAACAGACGATAATACTGAAACAAATTTATGCCACTGACACAATAACCCTATAACAGTTTTAAACCACAAAAAATATTTTAATTTAATATTACTGCAATAAATAAATTGCAGAATGAAACACTTTAGAACTTAGTTTGTTTATTTAAATTATTAATTAAACCATTTACAGCTAAATCTTATCATAGCCAAACAAATGTACAAAATGTATACATGTATGTAAAATGTATGTAGAAAATGTACACACAATAAATATAGACCCCAAAAAAAATATTATTCCAGCTTTTATATATTGAGCGATAAGTCAATATAGTAATTATCGTGACTATCGCCTATTTCACTCTACTACAAAAACAATACAAGCCACATGCTACTATTTGGAACAGTCATACAGTTACACTTACAAATCAAGTCAAATACAAATGTTTTTTTTCTTTTTTTAAACTTTAGATCTTTAAATACACAGAGATTTACCTATCCGCAATTATAAGTCACCCTAGAATTATAGAATTATAGTGGTTGAGAATCTCCAATCTCCAACTAATAAATTTGTCAGTGTTGAGAAGAATGTTCTTTATTTTTACTCCTTTGACTGGCTAAAGAATGATGCCATTCACGAGTGGGTTTAGTGGACAAGGAGAAAACAGCAGTGCGATAACTGTGGGCAGATTGATGGGCTTTGTGACCCATGTCTTAGGTGGCTAAATAAAAGGTGAAAGAAAAAAATATACAGTTGAATTTGAAAGATGTAAATAGTTTTGTTGTTTTTTTTCTGAAAGACATAACTGGCTCCAGTGTTATATGTTTGTTTGTAGAAGCAGGAGGAGTTGTGTCAGGAGAGCTCCAGTGAAGAACTGGTAAAGAGGCTAAGTGCGCTCTCTCTGCAGTACAGCTGCTGCTGGCTCATTCTGCACTGCCCAGACAGTCGAGGAGGAGGGTCAGTGTCCACTCGAACACTTTATAATAATATACTCATCATTACCTCCTTAAAGACACGGTTCTTTTTGTTTGGGTGGGCAGGCTTTCAAGTGAAGCTTTTAACAACCTGGTCCTTGTATATTCATCCTTGGTGATTTTCAGCATGAAATCAGAAGATCTTGTTGTAAAGGTAAAATAATGAAACAATTGCTTTATATCATAAATGTATACAAGATTGTAATTAAGCATGTGCTCTGCCTTAAGAATAATCTAAAAAATATATATTTTTTGTTTAAAATAATTGTATTATTATATGTATTTATTTATTTATTTCCTAACTTAAATAAATAATGTATCAAATAGCAATAAAGCAACAACCACCACAACCCTGTGTGTTCCTGTATGCCCCTGTCTGTTAGGTGCTGATGGTGTCGTATGTACTGGAAATTGCCAGGTGGATCAGTCAGATCTGTTTCCACAGTTTGATGAGCAGTGAGAGGGACCCAGCTGCTTACCTGGACAGAGACTGGTTAACTGCCATACAGTCTAATGTAAGAATAAAAGTATTTAAAATCACAATACACAATTAAGATGAATAATGTTTTATTCCCAATAGGAGGAAAAATGTTTGTTGCATTTCCCATGCATTAATCCTTTGGTGAGTCAGTTGATGCTGAGGAGAGCCCCCAGCCTCCAGTGGCTTCTCACTGCTTCTCTGTCTGAGCTGAAAGAAATGCTCCCAGAAGTGCCACATAAAGTGCTGAAGGTAGTCTCATTTACACAGTATTTACTGTTACATAAATACATACAAGAATGGATATTGTTAAAATAAAGATATCTCGGTATTTCCAGTAGATTTTGATGAGACAGTTGTGGCACTAAGCAGTGACTTTTGACCAACGTAGTCATTATTTAGTTATGATAATACAGTAAGCAACAAAGTTGTTGGTGTCTACATTTTTGAGAACTGATTCGAAGATTGATGGTTACCAATTTAACAGGTTTAGACTATGGGACCCTAGTCTCCTGTATTAATGGGAAAACACTGCCTCATATTAAGTGATTTATCATTACATTTGTAAAATAATATTAAAGAGAATTAGTTGTATTATACATTGATGATGTTAATGGTGATGTTATTGTCTTGCTTTCTTAGCTCTTCAGTGACACCACTTCTCTGTACACTCATACATCAAACTTGAGTAAATGTGAGAGTCCAGCAGTGATTGCAAAAAGTGTCCCCATGAACTATGCACACACCAGCACTTGGATTGGCAGCGGGGATCATCGACATTTGAATTTGAGCCCAGTCCCAGATCTTGGAGTTCAGGACAATTTCTGTAACACAGTGTCCACTGAAGAGCAGGTGCCTGACATGAAATTTGAGTTGACCTCTTCATTTTTAGAGCCAGGCATTTACAAGCAGAGGAGTTGGACCAAAGCTTCAGACTTGAGGGGCAGTTCTGGGGCTATAGGCAAAATGGTTGGAAGGGCAGATTTAAGGTTGACCCAACAAAACTTGTGCATAACAACCCATCAAATGAAGTATAACAGTCCCTTTAAGACAGGATCAGAATTTAGCTACAACAGTGAGGTCCAGCTGTCTCATGGTCTGACACCCCCTTGTGATGAGTTCGCAGACTGGGGTCCAGGACTCAGCTCAAACTTCACTTTTCAAAGTGGAGAAGGATTAACGAGAGCCTCTGCTCCTTATGGCTCCAAATCCTTTGTGGGAAAAGAGCTGAAGAGGGCTGGTGATGCTGAAACTCTGCTCGGCACAGGTAAGATGTTTTTATGATCTATTATTAAAATATAATAAAGTTGTATACCTTTTTATTATACATTTATAAAAATCATATTCTGCTTTGAGTAGTTTTTATGCTATTATATTTTATGTGGGGCTTTATATTATTCTTTATAAAAGCATCACATTTATAATACTATTAAATATATTCTCCGGAACAAGTGATTTCAATATTGATGTATTTGGAATTGTGGTGCAGTAATTTGTAGTGTGACATGTGGATTCCTGCCATAAAATAAAAATATGACTTCTTGGTTACATTCATATCATATGGTGTTTTATAATTCGCATGATGTTTTGCCCGTTTGTTTTGCAGGTTTGACACCATTGAAAAAGAGCAGGTTAAGCTATGAGAAAGTCCCTGGGAGAAGTGACGGACAGACGAGACTCAAATTATTCTGAACAGATTATTCACACAGACCTATGGCTGTGAAAGAGAAGAACCACATGTACAGAAGGTTTGAGTGGACCAAAATGAGACTAAACTATACTTTTTAAGTATTGATACAAATTATTCACTTATCAAATGTTATCTTTTAATTTGTTTTTAATCAATAATTTGGTTCTCTTAAAAGGATGTTATTGTATTTTGGTATCCATCATCCATCATTTCAGCTTTCTGTTGTTTGTAACATTTTGAGGATTTCTATATTGTATTATATTAGTGTGTCTCTGATCTCACACCTTTTCCAATTCAAAAGATATAATATTAAATTTTTAATTGTTGTAACAATCATCATTTTTTCGTAATTCAGAAACCCATGGATAGGGAGTGGTTTTGATGGTGAAGTCACCCAGTTTAGGAGCTCCACTGGTTGGGCCTTTTTTTTTTTTTTTTTTTTCTCATTTAGTGGAGAAATCCCCTTATCTGCCCCTCTCAGTGTGTGGAGAGAGTGCTTATCATCACACGCCAGCAGAGTGAAGCTGGTCCCTCAGGAATGATCCCCAGACAAAGACAACCCGAGGGACAGACAGCCCTGACTGGCCACCATCAATTACCCACAACACATCTTTACGGCCCTGTCTCCGGCCTCTGCCTCTGAACAGCCTGTGGACCAACAATAAGATTTTGTGACTAGTTTGTTTTTAGCAGAGGAGAACAAAAGCACTTGCTGGATGGTCCTAGTGATGGCTGCATAAGGTAATGGAGCAGTGATTGCCCCTGACAACACATTACCACAGGAGTGAATAGGATGTGAGCAACATGGTGGGAATTAACAGTGTGGTTATAGCATTAGCCTTTATATATGGACTACAGCTGTTGAAGTCACACCCTTGTGCTCTTTATTGAGAGGCAAACAGATACTATCATGTAGCCATAAAGTTAGTGCCTATATTTGGGTTGACTGGATCTGTATTATTAACATTATTTACAGAACAGGAGAATGCAATTCTTCAGTGTCCTCAAAAATATTTGGTACCACTTTATAATAACTACACCTAAATTAGTCTACATCTTAATCATTAGCATGAGCAAAGACTTCATTTATAAAGAAAAAATAGTTTATGAAGTAAATTTATTAAGTGGTTAGGAGTAAAGAGTTGTGGTTTTAATTTGTTTTAATAAACAATTTGTTCTTAATTTGTTTCTGCTTTTTTAGGCTATTAAGAGTTAAGTTATTATAAAGTGTTATCAAATATTATTATTAATTAAATGTGCGCTCTATAGTTGCAAATTAGTCATTGCAAATGTTGTGTCACTTTCACCTGGGTGGTTTCCACTGAGACATTATGCAGTTGGCCTTAGTGAAATGTGTGCCCTAGTGCTCAGATAGAGAGCTGCAGCACCCGGTCTGCAGGTGCTAAGTATGTATCCAGCCCCATGAATGACCGATTCAGAGACAGCCCCCAGTGGGCCTGTTCTCCAGGCTGGGGGCTAATCCCAGGCCCTAATCGGATTATGTAAATCCTACTCAACACAGAGACTTCTATGGAAGGTTGCGTCTTTGAAACAACACTTGAAGGGTGTAAAAAGAACAGTAACAATTGGTTAAACTCAGTGTGTTTTTTATTCTGAGGTTTAAAGTGGGAGGGGGAGATGGAGTAAGATGGGATGCAGCTCTCCCCATGTCCTCTGTAAAATATGTGTGGCCCCTAGACCGGCTCAACAAGATTACCATAGTCATAACAAAACCTATATTGTTCAACTGTCAATCTGGATATAGTATTTTTACATTTTGTGACCCAATCAGGCTAAATTCAACAGTAGAGTAGTCGTAAATATCCAGCTTTTTTCCACAGGCGATAGAGGGCTGTTAAAGCCTAATGTCAGGAAACAGAAAGAACAAGTGTCCACAACAGTGAGAAGGATCAGTCACAAAAACGTCTCAGTTTGCCTTCAGTCAGATGTATTTTTCACCTTTGCGCTAACCTTCAAGGATTTAACAAGCGCCAAATCATATAATAAGGAGCATGTAGATTTAGAAAGCTAAACTAAGTCCATTTGTACATAATTCATGGGTGATATTGACAAAAAAAAAAAAAAAAGTATATATATATACATACATTTCTATATATATATATATATATATATATATATATATATATATATATATATATATATATATATATATATATATATATATATATATATATATATATATATATAATAGAAATGTATATTTATTATTAGCATTATTTTGATTTGATTTGTTTTCATTTGATTGAGCTCCACCAAAAATGAATAGACTTAAATAACATAACAAAGAGCAGAATTGGTTATTAACAGTCTTTTTCATTAGAGACAATATTTAGTATTATAATTTTGCATATTCAAAACAATAACTGCAATATTATAGAGCTTGTGATTAATCAGAATAATTGTGAATAGTCGAGTATTAAATAATTGTAATGGTATTTTGATCATTTGATCAAAAACTAACAATTAGCATTTTTAAATCAATGATAGTATAAAGTAAAAGTATTAAAAGAGTTTGTAAGAATGATTGCTGACTGACAATATTATCTTTTGGAACATCGATAACCTGCCCCTAAAAAAAAAAAAAAAAAAAAAAAAACGTGGTCAGTTCAGTGGGCAATTGAACTATCCTATCCTATAGGTGTCATGGGAGGCTGTTTTTTTTCTTTTTTTTTTCAGTTAGCACAAACAATGGCAGAGAATGGAAGCTTTCTGACAGCGCACACACGTCACACAATAGGGGCTCTCCTCCTATAAAATGTGAGATGTGAGCATGCAGCAGTCAGCCCTATGCTTCTCTATATCCTGTCCCTCTCTCTCTCTCTTCTGTGCTGCACCCGCCTGCACCGCACTGACGATGAGAGCACACAACTGAGAGCACAAAACACAGGTCTACAGCTGCAGTGGACAACGAGTACCTATAGCAACTGACACTTAAAGGACCTACAGGTGAGAGAATTGTTTGATATTATATTCATTTTTTGCATAAGGTCTGACAGTGAGTTTTAAGGGGACTAAATATGGGCTAGACTAGAACTGAACCAGGAGTAAAACAGAATCAAATCAAGTCTAAATCAAGACTGCATGGGGCACATACCAGGATCAAACCAGTGTGAATATACCCTAAATCATTACATTACAAAAAATGAATTTTTTTAAACATGTAATGTTACAATTTTCCATTTAGATAGTTGTAAAATGTATCTTTATCGTGTCTTTAAATCTTAATTGTTTGGATCAACATAAAATAATACTTACCAAGAGTTTATTTAGTTTATTTAAAAAGGCACATTTATACTTCTTTGCAATTGTTCAAACTTGTTCCTAATGTTTATTAATAAATCAGAACAATAATCATATGAATGTATAGTTTATATTTTTATTAGTAGTATGCACTTCTAACAGACTATTCTTTACCACAGAATGACTAGAAAAGTATTCACCAACACACGAGAGCGGTGGCGCCAACACAACGTCAACACTGCCTTCGCTGAGCTCCGAAAGCTGATTCCCACCCATCCTCCGGAGAAGAAGCTGAGCAAGAATGAGATCCTACGTCTGGCTATGCGTTACATTAACTTCCTGGTGCAAGTCCTGGAGAAGCAGAGCCCAGCATCCAGCCCCTCATCCACGGCTCTGCTCACCCTGCTCAGAGACAACATGGAGCAGCTACATTCCCCCCCTCAGCCCTGGACTCTCATCAGTGACACCGAGCTCCCCTCTCCAGGCTCCTCCTGTGACAGCTCTGAAGCCTGGTAGACATGAAATGGGTCTCCTTACTCCTTACTGTGGAATTGTTACTGAAGTGCTTTGTCGTTCTGGTTGATGAAAACACAAGATCATCCGTGCTGTTTATGGACACTTTGTAAAGTTAAAATGTCATGCAGTGTATTTATTTCTCTTTTGCATGAGTGTGGATGTACATACACAATTCCCTTCAACTCTCTATTTTAGTATTCCTTGTAGTTAGTCTGCTTGGAACTAATTTAGTTTGGAGAAAGTGTTTTGCCGATGAGGAAAATGGAGGGGATTAAGGCGTTCTCATTTCAGGAAATAGATTCACTGAGGCATTTGAATAGATAATGGCTCATCCAACTGACTGCAATTTTCGCTAAAGAGCCAAGGGCACTTTAAAATTCTGACATGCATTTGTTGTATTTGTTTTACACAACAACATTAAATATGGCCACATCACCTAAATAACACAAGTTTTTTTTTGTTTTTTCCCCTCATTAATCCCAGTAAAGAAATTACTTTGGACACCTTTAAATGTCACGAAACTGTGAATTTAGTCTTGAATGTGTTGCTGCATGTCATGCTGCCAAAGACTTTAAACTGATTGTAAAAGTGTGGGAAAAAACTGTAATACCTCTTGTTTAGTTTATTTATATTTGTTTGTAAATACAGTTTCTTATTTATTTTAACTATTTATTTAATAAATCATTTGTAAATAAACCCTTTGCTCATCTTCCTTTGACTTCACTCTCTCAAAGACACAAGTGAAAAGCACATTTGACACGTTTGTGTGTGCTCAATAGGCCAAAGGACATTTGTCCCAAGTGGTGACCACATGGACACTGACCCCTGCGCTCTGTCCTAAGACCCAGAGATGAACACTAAAAGTTTCATCTTAACTTGTGACCTCAGGGTTGAAGGTCCCGTGGAGTCAAATACTGACCATTTGCAGGGGGCTTCACCTCTGCTGGTAGACAGAGTATTATCTAAACAGACCACTGACTATTGATTTTTTTAGCCTTTTCCTTTTTTCACCTGACAAATATGAAGATTAGAAATGAATGGAAATGGTCATTGATTTCTACTGAGGCCAGACAGTTACAGCCCACAAAGGGGATTGTATCCCTTTAAATGTTCTTCTTTTTCAACAAAAAGACAACAACTAACTGAGCTGAAGAGTAAACACAGAGCCTGCTGGGGAGACTTTCACTGGAGCAGTTAAACAGGCTAATGGTCCAGAGCAGCTGGACACACTGTCTACAGGTCTGTGGGAACAGACAGGAGACTCTTTTTAAGCATATTTTTTTAACAAATTGTACAATAGGTCTTTAGCATGTTATTACAATGCAATATTGAAGAGCAATTTGATAATACAGGATAAATTAAAACATTACATTAGTAGTAAAAAGGATTATTCTCTTGCTTGATTGAACTTTACACCAAAATGAAAAAGGACATGTGACAACTCTCAACTACAGACTCTAGTTACATAGTCACCAAGCTTTATTGTGACATCAACTTTTTTGCAGGATTATAAAACTCTGCATTGAAAATAATAACAAGCTTGTATCCTTCTCTTTCGCTTAACCAAGTATATTTGCCTGATTGACTATTCTCTCCCGAGTGTGTGGGTAATCGTCTATTGAGAGCACATTTCCTTATCAACGTCTAGCACACTGTCTGAATCCGTTATCACAATGGAGCAGATCAGTGCAGGCAGCCCCTCTCTCTCCGGGCTGAGGCGCTCATGAAAAAGAATTTCTGGAGTTGGGTGCCAAGCGATAGGCCCTGAGCTCTTTATCCCCTTAAAACCAATTCACAGTCTGCATGTTTAAATATCTCAGCTCAACCCCTGCCCCTCCCACTCAACCCCCTCCTCTCCCCACTCTCTCACGAGCCATACCCTCCGACTGTGGAGAGTGGTGGGTGGGATGCAGGTGCGGAGTGGTCCAGCGAAGGAGGCGTCTATTGTTGGGCTGGACAGGACCTCTCTCTTCTGGAGCACCCTTGGATGGGGGAGTCCACTGACAGTCATGCACACTAATCTGATTATGTAAATATCTACTTCAAAAAGCAATACGCTGTAACCCTTACCCTATGGTGGAAAGAACGAATGAAGGAAAGAGAACTAAAAAACTAAACTGCACTGTAATGAGAAAAGGGTGGATGCTTGAATGTCCAGGAAAGTTAAATCCCAAAATCCTGTAACAAAATTGAGAAATTGAGTTCATCACAATTAATATTCAGACCTTGTTTACAGGGAGTCTCACATCTTTAGCGGAGGTCTAGGGCAACACAAAACTTCCACAGCATGAATGGCCACCAAGTCCCTCAACAGGGCATTGAAATCAATATTCAAATGTGTATTGTTTTTCCAGGCACTTCTGAAATCAACCTCAAAAGGAATCTACAATGTTAATGAGGGTGCCAACCTTCAGTAGTAAGATTTAAACGCCCTCACAAGCTGTGGTGACATTTCCTAAAGACAACACCCTCCTTACCACAGCCCCCCCCCCCCCCCCCCAGCCCCTGTCACTGAAATCACCTGCCTCATTTTAATTAGCAAGGTTTCTGTCAACGAGTTTATTGCTTGCAAAGTGCTTTGTCTGGCTTGAAAATAGTTAACAGTATGTTAGCTAAGGACTAATATTTGGGGCATTTTAAATTTTTCTATAGTCTTTTTTGTATCTTAAACATATAACATTCAGTGATATCCCTGTTCCATACTATATATGGACATTTGAGTGTATGCAAAGATCAAAGGTTGGAAGTATTATTGTAGTTGCAGACAGGTCAAAAAATGTTTCCTTTATAGGCCTATAGATTACTACACATGATCACAATCTCAAATCCCTCATTCAAGGCAAAACAGTTCACATCTTCTATTCAGATGTGAGTGATCTACATAGTAGCATAAACCTCTTGAATTTTTTTTCCATTGCTACACTTTGCCTGCTTTGAGGTATTTGAAAAATAGTAAAATCAAAATGTATCACAAATGAGCATGAAAACAAATTTGATATTTACCCTCACCTTTCCTCTATAGTCATTGAGGACCATTGTTATCTACTGTGGCACAGGGAATCTCTAAGGCAGAGTCCTGATGTAACTGGTTAATTATTAGTTTCCTTCAAGTTTGCACATACAGAGTGCAACGATGTTTTACTCACAAACAGTCGCCATGAAACTGTACCTGTGTATCGTGCTGCTGTCTGTTCTGCCGTGGACCATCAGTGGAGGAAAAATACTGGTGTGGTACACCGAAGGAAGCCACTGGATCAACATGAAGCCAGTGCTGGAAGAGCTGGTCCACCGCGGGCACCAGGTAACAGTCCTGACCCCGAGCGCGTCCCTGTATATGAACACAAGTGAGCAGGCACTTTTCGACTATGAGCTCTTTTCTGTTGAAGTTTCATTGAAAGAAATCGAGGAATTCATGGAGGAGTTTCTACAGTTCTCCATGTATGAGATGGACCACAAGAATTACTTGCAGATTTACATGAGATTTATTGAACTCATGGAAACTGACATGAAATATTCATTGGCATTTTTGGACGGAGTAGTGAAATCAGACGAGTTAATGAACAAATTGAAAGCAGGCAAATACGATCTCCTGTTTTCTGATCCCATCTACCCGGGAAGTGACTTGGTTGCAGATATTTTGGATATACCGCTGGTCTTCTCTCTTCGGTTTTCTTTAGCAAATAATTGGGAAAGGCACTGTGGTCAGGTTCCTGCTCCACCCTCTTTTGTCCCAGGAGCCATGAGTAAACTGACAGACAAGATGTCCTTTTCAGAGCGAGTGTGGAACTTTCTCTACTATGCATTGAATGATGTTGTTATAGATTTGGTCATTTGGTCAAAGTTGGATAAATATTATACAGACATCAAAGGTGAGAAAAAGACAGTGTAAACAAGTTACTGGTCACTTAATGTGCTAAAAATGTGTTTGTGTGTTGTTGTTGTTTTTTTTAACAGGGAAACCAACTAGTGCTTGTGAGCTCATGAGCAAAGCTGAAATCTGGCTCATGAGAACTTACTGGGATTTTAATTTTCCACATCCTTTTCTTCCCAACTTCAAATATGTGGGTGGGATTCACTGCAGACCTGCTAAACCCTTACCCAAGGTAAAATTAATTAACAGTATAAATTCATCAAGACACCTTTAACTAGAAAGTAATACTGGCACCACTGATAAAATGTATAGGCTATAGTAAAGCTTGTGTTCTGTCTTCTGCCCCTAAACCTGGTGGCCATATCAGAAACCGTTATCTTGGTGGGATCAGATGGATGACACTTGACTTAAGCCTTTTGTTTTTAAATTATGAAAAAACAACATTCCTAGTTGTTTGTAATGTGGTTTGGGTCCTGCTCCAGTCCTAGTTTAAACAACAAGACCATGCACACGTGCATTTTTGACTTGACTGTGACGTTTGACTAACCAAAGCAAAATTATTGGGCAAATTATTATATAATCATTGTATATATTATATTATATTGTATATGACCACTATATATAACTGTATATATCCATATGTGTATGGATTTATGACACAATAATACTATCCAGTTAATATTCACATCATGTTGGGAATATTTGTACCAAATTTCATAATCCTCTCACATAGTATGTGTGTGCTTGGTCAAGCACGTCCATATTACATTGGTTTGAGGCATTTAGGGTTTTAATAAAAAACAGGCCTAAATCAAGTGATATTAACCTCATATACATTTAGAGAAGGATATTTTACCATTAATATAGATACAAGTACATTTTTTTCAGTGGCGCTGGTATGTCAATCTAAAATAACTTGCAATTGAGTAGTAAGATCCTCTATCACAGGATCTAGAAGAGTTTGTGGAGAGTTCCGGAGATGCTGGTATTGTTGTCTTTACGCTTGGATCCATGATCAATAACATCACTGCAGAAAAAGCAACCATGATAGCTTCAGGCCTGGCTCAGATACCACAGAAGGTAAGATAAAAATGTGTCATTAAGGGGAAAAAACATACAATAAATAAGCTGTGAGATACAAAGTCATAAGCTTTAGCAAAATGAAAATAAATGACTGAATAAAATGGTCAACCTTTTCAGGTGGTTTGGAGATACAGTGGGGAGACACCTGAAACTCTGGGTGCCAATACAAGAATTTACAACTGGATTCCACAAAATGACCTACTTGGTAATTTATTGTTACTCATTTAAAATTGCAATCTGTTGTTTAAAAAGATGCATTATGTAACTAGTCTATATGGAGATGTTATTGCATTGCCCAGAATGTTATGCACTATGGCATTATAGCCGTCCATCTCCATGGAGACACAAGTAGGTGACAAACCATACCCCACGAGCGTTACATAGAGTAGCTTTAAAACACCAAATGAGCATTCATTTCAGGAATAGGCTCATCTCAAAACCTCATGAGAATATGTGCTCACTTCAAACAGGTCATTCCAAGACTAAAGCATTCATCACTCACGGGGGCACAAATGGGATCTACGAGGCCATCTACCACGGTGTACCTATGGTGGGTCTCCCAATGTTTGCTGACCAACCAGAAAACATGCTCCATATGACAGAAAAGGGAGCTGCAATTTCTTTGGAGTTCAATTTCATAAAGCCAGAGGATCTACGAAATGCCATCAACACTGTAATCAATGACAAATCGTAAGTTGCTGTGTGACTCTTTACCATCATCAAGAAAAACCCCACTTTAATTTTATGACAAATCTTTACTTCCCATCTAGTTATAAAGCAAACGCCATGCGCCTTTCAGCTATCCACCATGACAGACCATTAAATCCTCGAGATGAAGCTGTATTCTGGATTGAGTTTACGATGAGAAACAAAGGGGCCAAACATCTGAGAGTGGAAGCCCACAACCTTACCTGGTACCAGTACCATTGTCTAGATGTGGCCGCTTTTCTTCTGTCTGTGATACTGCTCCTCCTTTATCTTTTACTCAAGACTTGTAAGTTTTGTTTGTGGAAATGCTGCAGCAGAAAGGACAGAAAAACAAAAGCAGAATAATTTATGTACTCTCTATATTTTTTATCATCTTACATTCTTAACCCTTTTTTTGGAGGAGCAGCATTAAAACGTGTGTAACTACACTGTAAACCTCAGAATTCTAGAGGGCCAGGTGGTCTGACTTTTAAGCACACCTGTCACTGATTGTAGGTGATGTGTCAGCTGCTGATTGGCTCACATAAAGGACTTGGAAAAACACCAGATTGAATTGTCTGACTTTACTTATACACCATAGTATCCCAGTCCACCCAAGACCCACTGAACATTATATAATATAATGAAAACAAATTAATATAAGTTTATTATATTTTTTTTCAGTTTTCCATCTTCTTTGGCCTTCCCGATCATAAGTTCCATACAGGCAACCGCGTCTTGTGCAGTGTCATGGCCACACACTGAAACAAAGTACAGGAGTGTAAGAGATTACCCAAAACATGTACAATATTCATTTGACCCATTACTCTCTTGGATGATCTTCTTGAGATATTCAGCTGTGAGGCTGTGTAGTGAGAGTATGCGAGATGAACCAAGATGATGGGAAAGAACACAGATGTGTCTACCACTGTCCCATGTATCAACAAATAAACATTGATCTATTATAGATACAAAGGAACATGCCATTTTAGCTCAACATAGTTCAGTCACATGTGTCTTAACTATGTAAATATGCTTAAAACATATAAATGTGTAAATAAAAAAACATTGCTTTTCAGGTGTCAATATTCTGTCCGCAAAGTGAGGAGGAAAAAAGATGTGTAGTATCCCAATATCTTAAATCAGGGTTGTCAAACTAAAATTCACAGAGGACCAAAATTAAAAACTGGGACTAAGTCGTGGGCCAAACTAAATATTTATTGAAAAATTTCAACATCATCTGCATATTTTCTCTTGTTAAGCCGTTTCTTATTAAAATAAATGCTGAATAATAGTTTTGCTTAAACACTGAATCCAGAACAAGCATAATATAAAATAATAACAAAATTAAAAACTAAAAAAATTTGCTATAATCTATCTATAGCCAGTGGGCCAGCTCTAACACATATTTGATATGATCTCGCCAGCCAAATATAAATATACCATGGGCCAAATTTGGCCCCCGGGCCTGAGTTTGACAAGCCAGTGTTAAATTGTAAATTATTTTGAGGGTCTTATTTGCACAACATGTTGAATATTGAACTTTAGTATGTAAAAAAGTGGTAGACTTCAGTGTTAGTTCATGCAAGTGTTCACCAAGTGGTCAGTCAGAAGTGCAAAATTTAGCTCTTGTTTTTCAGCAGTGAAGTCTTTGCCGTGTAAAAATACAGAGGCTACAAAAATTTTGCTGCATTGAGTTTGGTGCAGTTGATACAAACTTGTTTATCCTTAGGGAATTACAAACATGCAGCTGGCAAATGAAAAAAGACAGGAAAACAGAAAGCTTCAGGCCACAAAACAAAACAGTAAACCGAATATACAACACCTTGAACACTTTGCCGGTAGGTAATCCGTTATTCCCTGACAGCAACTGTAGCGTGTCTCCATGCCACTAGGCACTGGGAAGAATAAAGTGGGGAAATGTAAATGTAAGTGGTGCTTATCCAGTTATGGAATTTATTCTTCTATAGCATTATCAGTTTCCCTGGTCAACTCATCTCACAGAAGCTGTGTGCTACACATTTCTCATTTTATCTCAGCCAATTTGTCTCCAGGCTGTCCTTAGCTCCCATTTAAACCTTGTGTGGAAGCATAGTCAGGCTTAGATAGCCAATACTAACATGCAGTGTTGAGTATTCAAGTCACCCGGTCCTGAACTGATGGTAAACGATAAACTTCTCCTGCTTCTCTCTGCAACTCTAGAATTCGTTATAACACATATTTCCCCTAACATCCAGTATACAGTATCAATACAGTTGCTCATGCTCACCTTTATTTTCAACCCCCTTTCCATAGTGATAAGTGCACTCCTCCTTTGAAGTGTGTTACCCTGTTCAACTCACAGAGTATGTAGCACCACAATGGCAGCACAGTTTCTGAAGGGCTATAATAAACTAAAAAGGTTAACAGCTGTTCAAAGACATGATTAGTGTAAATACTGAATAGTCAATTTTATATTTGTCAGTTCTGCCAATACAATCCCATAGGCCAATTTTTAAAGCATTAATCCCCCACAGAACATAGATTAAAAAAAAAACCCAAAAAACAAAGACAGAGAGACAGAGAGAGAGAAAACAGAAGAAGACCAACCACTTTATTCAGTGTACTATAGTGGAGGGAATAGGGATAGTGTGCCCTCTAGAGGTAGCTTATGAGCATTAACATTTTCAACAGTTACAGTAGGACTTACACAGAGGTGGGGGGTCTTGACAAAAAAAAATGCGTTGATACATCTTTTTACTATCTCGACAGATATCAGACAATTTAGCAACCCATTGGAAAATATGCTAAAATGTCTGTGTGTAAATTTCTTAGCTGATGGTCAAGTACTGCACAAGACAAAAACAGAAACAAATGCAGAAACACCCCTGTTTGAAACTGCTGCAAGTTTTTTTTTTTCTTAATCTGCCCTTTTTCCAGCCTATATAGTTTTTATGATAGATAATATGCTCAAAAGTATTACTGATTTTTATTTTACCAACACTTGGATATGAACAATTTAACAAGACGACTAAATGTTTGCTACTTACCATCCGAGATGGAAATTCCAGACTTTTATGGATGCTGGAGCGGAAAATTTCTTTTAACCAACATTTCCTCAGTCAGAATATAGTCCTTTAAATACAACATTACCACCCCTGCCAGAACAAACCACAAAAAGTATTATAAATCTATAATAAGAATAATGAAACACTTTAATAAATTGTTTTCATCTGTAATTAGTCACAAGAGTTATTAAATCAACCTTTTATGGCTCAAATTTTGCCAAAAATAAATCAATCAATAAATAAATAAATAAATCACCAAAACTTTCTCAGTATTGCAAAGAAAATGTACAGATGATAAATGCTGACTCCAAAAAATGATTGTTCCATCTGTCATATATTTAACAGTAAGTCCATACAGTAATTATTGTGACAGGCCTAGTGAAACAATATGCTCTTTCCAATATGACCTGTCAGAGCAGCAAGGCACATTCTAAACTGGCTCAGATAAAACTATCATTGGTCTTTAGCCAAGTTGCAGAACCCCCTTTGCAAACTATGCCAGAATATATTCATGCTTTTGATACGTGAAACTGAAATTAGTTATGAGAAACCAGGGGCCTCATTTATAAAGCTTGCTTACGCAAAAATCCTTGCGTGCGCGCTTCCTACGCCAACCGCGGTATTTATAAAACTCGCCTAAGGTGTGGCTCTTTGCTTAACTCTACGCCAACTCGGGACCTCCTGTAAGTTCTACGCAAAGTCTGGAGACACGGGGAAAAAGCGACACTCGTGGAGAGAAGCAGAAGTGAACAGAGTTTGAGGAAGTGTTTGATCAGAAAATCCACGTATATAGAAGAATTACCTTCTGATTTGCGCATTTAAGTGGTTGGTTCGCCAAAATACGGAGAAGGGCTGTTTATTCCACTCATTATTCTCCACAATATTATACATTTGACACTCGTGCACGAGCGCGGCCACGTTCCCGGACTCGGTGTAGCGCAGAGTCTCCCACAGTCCACACCGCGACCATAGACTTCTATAGAACACAGTCTGTGACCAACACAGAGGACGAAATAATGACCCAACCTGAGAGAAAAACTCTTCCCTTGGACGCAGCAGGAGCCAGGCTTTGATTTAATGAACGCAACTTTAACACTTTTACTTTAGTCTTTACGCACCGAGCGCCAGAGTGACCCGAGTCTGCGGACAACACGAAGCCTACTGCCCGAACCTGACCCCAACCAAAATCTTCCCTACATTTATGTGTAATGGAGAACTCTTGCAAATGAGAGCTGCTCTCTGACTGTATGAAGAACAGAATAATGCCCGTGACCGTCCCGACCCAGACCCACACTCACAGGTTCAGCAGTTTGGATGTTTCGTGTGGACTTTAGTTGGCAGAATAACATGTGTATCTGATGTGTTTCATGCTAAATCTGTGTCCTCGTATCCTCGTGTCCCTCCCGCGCTCCTTTCCCTCTCCAGGGGAGGGCATCTGAATCTCTCGCACGCGCTCATAATTTGACCATTCAGATCAGCGCGTGCACGTATCTACGTGTATATGCATAAATACAGGGCCAGTCCTCACACTTCATAGATAGACTTAAAAATATAGCGATAAAACTCTTGAAACAGCAAAAAACACATGGGCTTTACTGCAAAGATGTGCTGCCTAAATATTATAAAAAATGATTAAATGAAAAAATGAGTCATTGTTGTCACTTTTAGTTTTGTATTTATTTATTAAACAAGGTTTAATAAAGTCTTTAATAAAGTGTTTGTCGTGATCACGTGGTGCTGCGTGGAGCGTCCTCCTCCCTCTGTCCCGCGTGTCTCGGTCAAACCCACTGATTATTGGCTCATGTTTAGGGAAATCTCATTCACGAGTCACTTTACATGCTCCTTTTATGGTGAGGTGGAGGTGTGGAGAGGGCGTGACGTGACGTAGGTTTACGTGCGCAAATTGTAGTTGCAGGTGGGATCTATAAAGCAAAGATTGCGTGGTTTGGTGCGTGCGGTGGGTTTTCTAAATATGGAGTTTGCGTGGCGCACGCCTTGTCGTAGCTACTAGGCGTACGCACTAACTTACGACAACTCCTGCGCAGTTTTTATAAATGAGGCCCCAGAACATTAGGAAGCCAATCTTTAATATTGAAAATTTAATGATAGCAAAATAAATACAAAATCCAAGTAGTCTACACCTCATCAACAATGGTTCTCAATCCATACTTGCTCAGTCTGTTAACTTTACCACAAGCCATTACTGGACGCTATGTGTGTCAGCCACCACTTGAGACAAAACTATACTTACTGAGGTTAGGGTGAACCACTGAACTAATCTAAACAATGAACCATCACGGTGGTTGGAGTGTAGAGTGACTGAAGAGTATCATGGCAGGGAGGATCATACCATGATGAACCTGATAGGTTTGATGAAGATCTGATCTGAAGCACTGATGGTTATGGGTCCTATGATGGTTTTCCTGGCAACAGGCAACAATAAAAGACCTTAGAATTCAGGAAGATCATAACATCTATCTTAGTTAACATTACAAAAGATATTCAGTAACAAGATAGTAACAGTAACATTAATATATTGTGGCTGCAGTCAATCAATTAAATTTGGAGCAAAACAGTTTGTGACTTGGTGAAAATTTATTTTAAGATCATCAATTTATTGTCAGTCATCATGGGTCAGATGCTAATATGGACATATTTATATTTGAATTTATTGTATATGTTTTTTTTGACCTCCATTAGCTGTGTTTCCACAGCTATTCATCCTGGAGTCATGGACCTATGATGCGTGTTTTTTGGGTTGACGGGGGAAAATGGAGTACCCAGAGGAAACCCACCCAGACACAGGGAGAACATGCAAACTCCACACTGAAAGGCCTAGGTGACCTGGGGATCAAACCCATAACCTTCTTGCTGTAAAGCATAAGCGCTAACCACTCAAACACCTTGTCGTCATGTTCTGAAAAGTGGCCTTATATGTTTTGAAAAGTTTTTCAGTCATTTGACAACAATTTGACTGAAGCACTTCATGTGTCGATCTTAACTTCTAATGATTTTCAAAAAAGAAATGTGTTTGTGACAGCAATATTGTCATTAGTTATTTTAGCAAATCAGTCATTGCTGAACTTGGTCTAGCTATAACCAAGTCCTGTCAGCAATAATAAATAGTATCTCCATTTTCCTCCATATTTGACAGTCCCCAGAATGTATGTTAGTAGAGAAGATTTAGGAGATACAGTACATCTGAAATTGGTTAATTGTGCTTAGAAAGTTCCTTTCCTTATCACTGACCCAGATGTGCATCATCGTCACCCATGACAAGGACCATCTGAACTGATTAGTCAAGTTAGGAAGGAGTAAGGAAAGGAGTAGCTATGCTTCCTTTCATAATTTTATAGCTCCTTTAGCACAGGAAACTTGGGAGCAGGGATGTCACTAGACCCAGAGCTATGCTGGGGAACAGGCCACTTTCATTTGTATACATTTGTTCTCAAAACTCTTACGTAAATCACCTCTTTCATACAGTGGGGTCTGGGGGTAATCTGGTAGGTTTTAGACAGATAAATGCATGCAGCAGCCTTACTGAGAATTATCGCAATGATAAGTTTTTACCAAAATAATTATTAATACAATTATAGACTTCTCTTATTAAACGTAATGTGTGCTTTCCATATGATCTGATGATGATCTGATTCCAGCGCCAGTGGTTCCCAGTGGAGCCCCAGCTCCCAGCTGCCCATCTGTGCTCCGCCCCTGCTCTTAGCGCATTGAGCTGCAGCCTCACCCCGGGCTGTGGACAAACTAAAGACTAAACCGCAACAGGTGTGAACAGGCGGTGTGTCATTTGTCAACAGGCCGTTTACACATGACTCCAAAGCTTTACGTGAGACTTACTGTTATGACTTGCCACATTAAAGCGAAGGAGCGTTTAGATTGTTTACAGTCGATCCTCGCATCACTATAGGCAAACTGTAACCTATAATCTGTACCCATGCACAGTATAACGTGCATTGTGAGCTGCGCATTGGATGTGAGCTGCGCACTATAGCAGGGTGCTCCTCATGTGGTATAAGTGCTTAGTACTGCACAGTGTGGGCTGGGTCTTTATACATAAATATAAAGGATCTAATGACGTCCCCGCTTGGGAGGTTCTTAACCAGCGTAAGGAGTATTACATCCCATAATTCCTTGCGCAGATCAAACCAAAAGTTAGTCTATGGTGCATACACGGATCAACTTTTGTCGTGACAGCTTTTCTTTTCACAAATCGCGGAGTTTCATCGAATGTTTGGTAAGCTTTCAGCCCTTCGGCGAGGACCCCCTTGGCCCACACTGGCTTCTAACACCATCCTGTGCTCTCACAACAGTAGTGAAGTTCCAGTACAGAGGTCACTGGAGGACAAGCAGGAAACTGCAGTTTTGCTACAGACAGAAAACGCCAGATAGTAGCAGTTCAGTTTCCCCGTTTTTTATTCTATGAAAGCAATACACTCGGAGCACTCGGAGTTGTATGTTCCAAGATGAATTCACTTATAACTGTGTACAGATATAAAATCTATCCTTAGGTCAGTCAATGTCAATTCTGTCCCTATTCTGAGACAATGCAATGAGGACACAGATTTTATACTCAAAGGCAGGCTACAAACATAAAATCAACTAAGCCAGTTCAGACTCGTATAAGCAGTGTTGTGCAAGTTCACACTTTTCATGAACTAGTTCAAAGTTCAGTTCACACTTGTTCAAAGTGAATAGCTCACGTTCATAGTTCACAATTTTAATTTCGAACTAGTTCAAAGTTCAGTTCATTTTATATTTAGATGAGATCTGTAAATGAAAGGCTGCTTTTATTTTTCAAACTGACTTCTAGTTTACAACAACTTTAAAAGATACACTGTTGGCAAGTGACTTTAAAACTGTAATGTGTTATTTATGACTTGTTACTGTCATTTCTAAGTCATTTGTTACATTACAATGTTATTGTATTTAAAATGTAAAACATTACACGACTATTGCAGCACTTTTAATTTACTCTCACCAAAAGAACTGTTAAGATGCTGAACTTTTGCGCTGTAGCAACATACATATACATAGATACACAGTGTTGTGCAAGTTCACAGTTTTCATGAACTAGTTCAAAGTTCAGTTCACACTTGTTCAAAGTGAATAGTTCACGTTCATAGTTCACAATTTTAATTTTGAACTAGTTCAAAGTTCAGTTCATTTTATATTTAGATGAGATCTGTAAATGAAAGGCTGCTTTTATTTTTCAAACTGACTTATAGTTTACAACAACTTTACAAGATCCACTGTTGGACAAGTGACTTTAAACTGTAACGTGTTATTTATGACTTGTTACTGTCATTCAAAGTCATTTGTTACATTACAATATTACTGTATTTAAAATGTAAAACATTACACGACTATTGCAGCACTTTTAATTTACTCTCACCAAAAGAACTGTTAAGATGCTGAACTTTTGCTCCGTATATGGACTGAACCAGGACTAAACCAGGACTAAACCAGGTCTAAACCAGGACTAAACCAGAACTGAACCAGGTCCAAACCAGGACTAAACCAGGTCTAAACCAGGACTAAACCGAACCGAACCAGGACTAAACCAGGTCTAAACCAGAAAACAAACTGAACCAGGACTGAACCAGGTCTAAACCAGGAATAAACCAAGACTAAACAGGACTGAACCAGAATTGAACCAGGTCTAAACCAGGACTGAACCAGGTCTAAACCAGGAATAAACCAAGACTAAAGCAGGACTGAACCAGAATTGAACCAAGATTGAACCAGGACTGAACCAGGACTAAACCAGAACTGAACCAGGACTAAACCAGGTCTAAACCAGAACTGAATCAGGACTAAACCAGGACTAAACCAAGACTAAACCAGGACCAAACCAGGACTAATCCTGGACTAGAACTTGGAATCTAGGACCCCTGAGAGAACCCCGAGTGCGCTCGGGCGTCAGCTGCGTTTAGTTCGGTGGAGCGCGGACTTCTGCGTCGGTCCTTTCGCTCAGGATCACGGTCTACGCGGGCGCACCTCCGGCGTTTCACCGCTGCTGATATCGCGGGCGGTGATTTTAGCAAATTTGTATGAAGAAAAAGGAAAAACCCACCATTTCAATCCAGGTTAAAAAGCATTGTGACGCGCGTTACTGACATATGTACCAAGTAAAATAATACTCGCGCGGAGCAGCACGTCCTGTGCGTGTAGATTTCAGAAAATAGGATCCATCCTATTTTTGACGCTCTACACGAGCGTAGGCGCGTATCCCCGTCAAAATACACAGAGAGCATGTATCTATTGTTGTATTTGTGTATTTATCATCAGCACATTGTGCTCCCTGGGCAGTTGTGTATCATGTGAAAGAGCCCAGATCCACATAGACTGTTAATTAGTGCTTTGAAATTTACTTTTGAAATCCTTGCGTTTGCCGTGGTCAGCCTGTACAGAAGGTAAATACAAGCAGCTAAACGCGCCCAGTCAAGTTTGATTGACTTTCCCATTGAGAGACACAAGAGCCCGTACGTTCCGCTAAAGCTGCCGGTGGAGTCGCCTTCACGTTGACACGCGGCTGTGGTTTCGCGAGGTGAAGTGCGAGCAGATCGTCACTCGTCAAATTCCGACGTTTAACTGAACCCAACAGTTGACATACGTCGTTCATCACACATAATTTGAACAAATTCACGTTCAAGTTCTTGATTTACAAAAGTATTGCGTTCAGTTCAAAGTTCACTGAAAAATGAACGTGTTCAATGAACGTGTTCTTTTGAACTCGTTCATGCACAACACTGTAGATACATATGGACTGAACCAGACTAAACCAGGACTAAACCAGGTCTAAACCAGGACTAAACCAGAACTGAACCAGGTCTAAACCAGGACTGAACCAGAACTGAACCAGGTCCAAACCAGGACTAAACCAGGTCTAAACCAGGACTAAACCAGAACTGAACCAGGTCTAAACCAGGACTAAACCAGGTCTAAATCAGGACTGAACCAGGTCTAAACCAGGAATAAACCAAGACTAAACCAGGACTGAACCAGAATTGAACCAGGTCTAAACCAGGTCTAAACCAGGACTGAACCAGGACTGAACCAGGACTAAACCAAGACTAAACCAAGACTAAACCAGGACCAAACCAGGACTAATCCTGGACTAGAACTTGGAATCTAGGACCGTCTCTGAGAGAACCCCGAGTGCGATCGGGCGTCAGCTGCGTTTATCTCGGTGGAGCGCGGACTTCTGCGTCGGTCCTTTCGCTCAGGATCACGGTCTACGCGGGTGCACCTCCGGCGTTTCACCGCTGCTGATATCGCGGTGATTTTAGCAAATTTGTATTTAGAAAAACGAAAAACCCACCATTTCAATCCACGTTAAAAAAGCATTGTGACGCGCGTTATAACATATGTACCAAGTAAAATAATACGCGCGCGGAGCAGCACGTCCTGTGCGTGTAGATTTCAGAAAATACGATCCATCCTATTTTTTGACGCTCTACACGAACGTCCCCGTCAAAATACACAGAAAGCATGTATCTATTGTTGTATTTGTGCATTTACCATCAGCACATTGTGCTCCCTCGGCAGTTGTGTATCATGTGAAAGAGCCCAGATCCACATAGACTGTTAATTTGTGCTTCGAAATTTACATTTGAAATCCTTGCGTTTGCCGTGGTCAGCCTGTACAGAAGGTAAATACAAGCAGCTAAACGCGCCCAGTCAAATTTGATTGACTTCCCATTGAGACAGAAGAGCCCGTACGTTCCGCTAAAGCTGCCGGTGGAGTCGCCTTCGCGTTGACACGCGGCTGTGGTTTCGCGAGGTGAAGTGCGAGCAGATCGTCACTCGTCAAATTCCGACGTTTAACTGAACCCCAACAGTGACGCACGTCGTTCATCACACATAATTTGAACAAATTCACGTTCAAGTTCTTGATTTACAAAAGTGTTGCGTTCAGTTCAAAGTTTACTGAAAAATGGACGTGTTCAATGAACGCGTTCATGCACAACACTGCGTATAAGGAGCACACCATCACGCAGAATAAGGGCTAAGATGAAGGTAAACACAAGACACGGAGACTAGAGGTCGCGATAACCTCGCATATTAAACATCTTACCTCCCATTAGAACAGCCTAAACTAGGTAAAAGTTTATTGATGTAAAGATTTCCATAACAATTATCTACTGTCCCACAGGAAATCTAGGCAGAGTCCTGGTGTAACTGGTTAATTTTAGTTTCTTCAGTTTGCAATACGAAAGTGTGTGCAACAGCATTCTACTGACAGACGGACGCCATGAAACTGTACCTGTGTATCGTGCTGCTGTCTGTTCTGCCGTGGACCATCAGTGGAGGAAAAATACTGGTGTGGTACACCGAAGGAAGCCACTGGATCAACATGAAGCCAGTGCTGGAAGAGCTGGTCCATCGCGGGCACCAGGTAACAGTCCTGACCCCGAGCGCGTCCCTGTATATGAACACAAGTGAGCAGGCACTTTTCGACTATGAGCTCTTTTCTGTTGAAGTTTCATTGAAAGAAATCGAGGAATTCATGGAGGAGTTTCTACAGTTCTCCATGTATGAGATGGAACACAAGAATTACTTGCAGATTTACATGAGATTTATTGAACTCATGGAAACTGACATGAAATATTCATTGGCATTTTTGGACGGAGTAGTGAAATCAGACGAGTTAATGAACAAATTGAAAGCAGGCAAATACGATCTCCTGTTTTCTGATCCCATCTACCCGGGAAGTGACTTGGTTGCAGATATTTTGGGAATACCGCTGGTCTTCTCTCTTCGGTTTTCTTTAGCAAATAATTGGGAAAGGCACTGTGGTCAGGTTCCTGCTCCACCCTCTTTTGTCCCAGGAGCCATGAGTAAACTGACAGACAAGATGTCCTTTTCAGAGCGAGTGTGGAACTTTCTCTACTATGCATTGAATGATGTTGTTATAGATTTGGTCATTTGGTCAAAGTTGGATAAATATTATACAGACATCAAAGGTGAGAAAAAGACAGTGTAAACAAGTTACTGGTCACTTAATGTGCTAAAAATTTGTTTTTTTGTTTTGTTTTTTTTAACAGGGAAACCAACTAGTGCTTGTGAGCTCATGAGCAAAGCTGAAATCTGGCTCATGAGAACTTACTGGGATTTTAATTTTCCACATCCTTTTCTTCCCAACTTCAAATATGTGGGTGGGATTCACTGCAGACCCGCTAAACCCTTACCCAAGGTAAAATTAACTAACAGTATAAATTCATCAAGACACCTTTAACTAGAAAGTAATACTGGCACCACTGATAAAATGTATAGGCTATAGTAAAGCTTGTGTTTTGTCTTCTGCCCCTAAAAACTGGTGAGCATATCTGCAAGTGTTACCTTGGTGGGATCAGATGGATGACATTTGACTTAGGCCTTTTGTTTTTAAATTATGAAAAAACAACATTCCTAGTTGTTCGTAATGTGGTTTGGGTCCTGCTCCAGTCCTAGTTTAAACAAGACCATGCACACATGCATTTTTGACTTGACTGTGACGTTTGACTAACCAAAGCAAAATTATTGGGCAAATTATTATATAATCATTATATATATTATATTGTATGACAACTACATATAACTGTATATATACATATATGTATGGATTTATGACAAAATAATACTATCCAGTTAATATTCACATCATGTTGGGAATATTTGTACCAAATTTCATAATCCTCTCACATAGTATGTGTGTCATTGGTCAAGAGAGTCCATATTACATAGGTTTGAGGCATTTAGGGTTTTAATAAAACACAGGCCTAAATCAATTTATATTGACCTCATATATATATTTAGAGAAGGATATTTTGTCATCAGTATAGATACCAGCTGTTAACATTCTGTTTTCACCTAAGCAGAGGCTTTCTTAGCTTTGGCTGCCAGTCTAAAATCCACCTAATCTCTTAGAGATATTGGTGCTATTGGACTACCCTCACCAAAGTGTTTTAAGTACGATTAGAGAATAAAGAGTTGGGACAGACATTCAAATGGCAAGCAAATGTGCTGCAGTCAAAGGTTTAGTCTCTTTTTATTTTAAGTTAAATTTTTCAGTGGCGCCAGTATGTCAATCTAAAATAACTTGCAATTGAGTAGTAAGATCCTCTATCACAGGATCTAGAAGAGTTTGTGGAGAGTTCCGGAGATGCTGGTATTGTTGTCTTTACACTTGGATCCATGATCAATAACATCACTGCAGAAAAAGCAACCATGATAGCTTCAGGCCTCGCTCAGATACCACAGAAGGTAAGATAAACATGTGTCATTAAGGGGAAAAAAACATACAATAAATAAGCTGTGAGATACAAAGTCATAAGCTTTAGCAAAATGAAAATAAATGAATAAAATGGTCAACCTTTTCAGGTGGTTTGGAGATACAGTGGGGAGACACCTGAAACTCTGGGTGCCAACACAAGAATTTACAACTGGATTCCACAAAATGACCTACTTGGTAATTTATTGTTACTCATTTAAAATTGCAATCTGTTGTTTAAAAAGATGCACTATGTAACTAGTCTATATGGAGATGTTATTGCATTGCCCAGAATGTTATGCACTATGGCATTATAGCCGTCCATCTCCATGGAGACACAAGTAGGTGACAAACCATACCCCACGAGCGTTACATATAGTAGCTTTAAAACACCAAATGAGCATTCATTTCAGGAATAGGCTCATCTCAAAACCTCATGAGAATATGTGCTCACTTCAAACAGGTCATTCCAAGACTAAAGCATTCATCACTCACGGGGGCACAAATGGGATCTACGAGGCCATCTACCACGGTGTACCTATGGTGGGTCTCCCAGTGTTTGCTGACCAACCAGAAAACATGCTCCATATGACAGAAAAGGGAGCTGCAATTTCTTTGGAGTTCAATTTCATAAAGCCAGAGGATCTACGAAATGCCATCAACACTGTAATCAATGACAAATCGTAAGTTGCTGTGTGACTCTTTACCATCATCAAGAAAAACCCCACTTTAATTTTATGACAAATCTTTACTTCCCATCTAGTTATAAAGCAAACGCCATGCGCCTTTCAGCTATCCACCATGACAGACCATTAAATCCTCGAGATGAAGCTGTATTCTGGATTGAGTTTACGATGAGAAACAAAGGGGCCAAACATCTGAGAGTGGAAGCCCACAACCTTACCTGGTACCAGTACCATTGTCTAGATGTGGCCGCTTTTCTTCTGTCTGTGATACTGCTCCTCCTTTATCTTTTACTCAAGACTTGTAAGTTTTGTTTGTGGAAATGCTGCAGCAGAAAGGACAGAAAAACAAAAGCAGAATAATTTGTTATGTACTCTCTATATTTTTTATCATCTTACATTCTTAACCCTTTTTTTTGGAGGAGCAGCATTAAAACGTGTGTAACTACACTGTAAACCTCAAAATTCTAGAGGGCCAGGTGGTCTGACTTTTAAGCACACCTGTCACTGATTGTAGGTGATGTGTCAGCTGCTGATTGGCTCACATAAAGGACTTGGAAAAACACCAGATTGAATTGTCTGACTTTACTTATACACCATAGTATCCCAGTTCACCCAAGACCCACTGAACATTTAGAGGGAAAAAGTAAATTTGAGATCATGAAAACAAACATAAAAAAAAAAAAAAGTCCCACACAAAACTTAAAATATAATCATAACTGTGTACGGTGCATTTGTAATTTCTATACCGAGTAAACAGTGCATTAGATTTATTGCAATTTTTTCAGTTTTCTGTCTTCTTTGGCCTTCCAGATCATAAGTTCCATGCATGCAACAGCATCTTCAGCAGTGTCATGGCCACACACTGAAACAAAGTATAGGAGAGGAGATTATCCAAAACATGTACAATATTCATGTTAGGTTTATTTTAAAAGATTCTGTATATTATTTGGACCATTTCAAGCCAATGTTTTACTGCAGTAAAACAACCCACCACTCTCTTGGATGATCTTTCTGAGATATTCAGCTGTGAGGTTGTGTAGTGAGAGTATATGAGGGGAACCAAGACGATGGGGAAAAACCACAGATGTGTCCACCACTGTTCCATGTAGCAACTAAAAAAAAAAAAACATGGATCTATTATAGATCTCTAGTGATGTAAAACTGATTTAAAAAAATGGGCACGGGACATAACAAATGAAAAAGACATTTCTTCCAAAACATTGATAACAAAAACTGAGGGGAAAAAAGGAAATTACTTTGCATGTCACAAATTAAACTGTGGTACATAATGTGGTAGAGCATATCAGTCTTAGTTCAGGCAAGTGTTCACGTGGTCAGTAGGTTCTTAAAAAACACAGAATGTCCTGTTTGCCCACACCAACTCATGAGCTTAGAGAATTGAAAATGGCTCCACTTAAGTGTAGTTTTACTACAATCACAACTCATTAGCAGTCAGTCAACAGCCATTTATTCTCACTACTAGATGTCAGCATTGAAACTGCCATGCCAAATACAGGGCTCATTCTGTTTTTCCAATTGAATAATTGTTTTGAGAACCAGAACATCCATCCTTTAAAATGTGAAAAATGTATCTACATTTAAGAGCAAAATAAAAACAATCTATAAATCTATACTTTTGATGCAGATTTTCTTTTATCACATTCACCTTGAGAACACACAGGTCTGTTTCTAGGCTGTGACCAATTAGAATTGTATCAGCACTGATGAAGCTTAATAGAGCATCTTGGACTTCTTTAAGGGAGTGAGAGTGTCTCTCCACATCTTCCTGACTGATCCCAGTAAACCTGTGTAGCAGATGTGCATGCACTGCTCAACAGCTGTTATCATTTCTTTGGCCTTCAACATACTGCAGTTCCATACCTTGTATTATAGTCGATTACCTCGTTGTTTGGTCTCACAAAGGTGTCATAAACAATCTGAAGACTGGTGTTGACCACAGTCACTCTTGACAACTCCAAACCATAAATGGTATAACACTATTCAAAACATTTTATGCTTTAATAGCACATTTACTAAAAGTGGATTTTGCGACTTCTGGAGTGTGTTCAACATCCACTTTTCTCCTTTGGGAAGTTATTTTCTCTGGAATGTTCCATAGTATGGCATCACACTTATCTTGCAATTATTAAACTTGCGGTTTCAAAAAAAAATTCATAGACAAGTTTGATGCCATACTGTAGAACATTATGCAAAGCAACATCTCCATAGTGACAAGCAGGTGATGAAATGTAATTATGCAAAGACATCTGACCACTTCAAAAAGGGCCTCACCATTTCACAGTTCAAGGAGAAAACTCCAGGACAGCTTTTATCTGCAGGATCTCTTCGTGCAGTTGATACAAACCCGTCCATGCTTAAGGAATTACACACATGCAGCTAACAAATAAAAACAAACAGGAAATTGTGAAACATCAAGCCACTGAACAAAACAGTAAACCGAACACAACCTTGAACACTTGGCAGCCAGGTGATCCCATTACTCCCTGACAGCAACTGTAGCGTGTCTCCACACCGCCAGGCACTAGAGAATAAAGTGGGGAAATGTAAGTGGTTTTTATCCAGCTGTGGAATTTGTTCTATAGTATTATCAGTTTCCCTGGTCAACTCATCTTACAGAAATTGTGTGCTACACATTTCTCATTTTATCTTAGCCAGTTTGTCTCCCGACTGTCCTTAGCTCCCATTTAAACCTTGTGTGGAAGCATAGTCAGGCTTATATTTCCAATACTAAACACAGTGTTGAGTATTCAAGTCACTGGGTCTGAACTGATGATAAATGATAAACTTCTCCTGCCTCTCTACAACTCGTTAGGATAACACTTTATTTCTTTATTTTCACAGTATCAATACAATTGCCCATGCTCACCTTTATTTTCAACCCCCTTTCCATAGTGATAAGTGCACTCCTCCTTTCGAGTGTGTTTCCCTGTGCGACTCACAGAGTATGTAGCACCACAACGGCAGCACAGTTTCCGAAGGGCTGTAATAAACCAAAAAAGTTAACAGCTGCTCAAAAACATGGATCTCTTAAATACTGAATATATCAAATGGGGTCCCAGTCAAATTTATATTTAGGCACTATAATGCAAATCTATATTGCAGACATTAAGCAGTAACCCTCCACAGAGCATAAGTAAAGCTAACAGAATATTTTAAAAACACTTATTCTATTCGTTGTACAACAGTCGAGAATAGGGATAGTGTGCCCTCTAGTGGTAGCTAATGAACATAACTACCGGTAGTTAAAGTAACATTTTCATCTGATATGCCCAAGTGTGTACATTTCTTAGCTGAGGGTCAAGTACTAGACAAAGTGACAAGGAACAATAGGCAACAAAATGCAAAAACACGCCAGTTTGAAAGATTAAACTGCAAGTTTTTTTTTTTGTTAGACCTTTCTTTAATAATTTTATAATAGATAATATACACCAAATGCTTTTTACTTACAATATGATGTGCTTTTTTTGTTGTCTGCAAAAAGAATAGCACTTCCAGGTTTTTCTGGATTCTGGAGTGGAAAGTTTCTTTCAATCAGCATTTCCTCAGTCAAAACATAGTCCTTTAAACACTCATACAACATTACCACCCCTGCCAGAGCAAAAATACATGAGTTAAACAATATGCTCTTTACAATAATATGTCTTACCTTTTCCATTCAGCATACTCCGGTTCAATGGGATGTGGCCTTTTGTCTTTTGACTAGTTTGATGGTTGTCTGCAAGTCAGATACACATTTACACACTGGTAACATTGCGTTTCTCCACTACTACCGTTTCTCTGAAAGACCCCTCACCTTCAACTGCTCCACAACTTTGGTTCCTGAGCCTCTTCAGTGCATTTACAGCAACACTCAGATATTTTAATTTGTTTGCACTACGATTATAGACAGTCTTTTCCTCAGCAAGTGCCTAAAAATGTTAAATTTTAGGTCTATAAAGATGTACAAAGATTTGTATAAAATTGGCAACTTGCCTTTTCAAAAGCGTCATTCACATTACTTGTGGTCTTCATAAACTCTTCCGTAAACTTATTCACATAACTCTGCCTTATGTCATGGGGCACTTTGACAGTCTCACATTGCTGCTTTAATTTACGTTTTGTAGCAACTGGCTGCATGTCAAAATATTTAAGATAAGATTTCAAAGATTTCAAACTGGTGTGGAGCTCAACAGTCCCACCCATTTGAAAATTTCAAATATTATGAGTGTAAAAAGACATGTCAAATTTGGTGAAATGTTTTAATAAAAGATTCTTAGATTTTAAATATAATTAGGTCATGCGTTTAGTTACCACTTACTGTATCTGAATAGCCCTGTGTAAGCTTACGTATGGGAAAGATTAGTTAATTTCCAGAACCTATTGGTGGCCGGTCACTGTTGAGCTCCATTAAGAACTACCAGTATGTTGTAAAGTACCTTCACTACAGAAGCTGTAGTTGAGGAACACTGATTTGCGCTTGTTGTGGCCATGATTGGCCTGCGAGCCAGAGGGGGGATGATCACAGGTTGGGAGGTGCACCTCTGTTGTGTTGGTGCAGACGGATGACCAGCCTGTCTGATGGTCATTGAGTGTGTATTCGCTGGTGTAATGGGAGTTAGGACTGAGTTAACTTGTCCAGGGCTGTCAGACACTGAGAAAGTCCCCTCTGGCAGGACTAAGTGCAGGTTGTTTCCCACATCAATCACTGTAGCTCCCAGAGGAATATAACTGACGTATGATACTATATAGGATAAGAAATGACATGCAATCATCAAGTAGAGTTGAGTCACTGGACATCTCTACATGTACAGCATTACATTTTTTAACAGATTACACAATACAATATATATTTTACTATACATTTCAGATTTGACATTAGCTTATTAAGAATGGTTTTATTTTCCTAGCCGTTTCCAAGTAATTTCCCTTGTGAATAAAGTTTACAATAAAGTTGTGTGGCACTGGTTAGCATTACCACAGAGCATTAGCACAGCAGTTGAAGTTAATTACTAATATTTAAATTTTATTTTATAAAGAAAATTTGATTTGGGAAGAAATACTTAGTGATTTTTGTCATACTGAAAGAACAGCAAGCTCTTGATGTCAAACAAGATGCATTTACCTGGCTTTTTTGTGGCAGAACACTGGGTGGTTTGTGCACATTGGGCTTCAGAGCGCCCTTTGGAAATCGAGGCCTGTCCTGCTCTGATGGACGTGGTCAATACTGAAGCCTCCTGCTCCACTTTGGGGATCATGGGCAGTGCAGGTGCTAGAGGAGCTGAGGACACTGGCGCCCGTACGGGTACAAGAACCTGGGGCTGTGGTCGGACCTTCGTACCCGACTGCTACAAAAGTATACTAAAAGCATTAGGGACTACAAGAACAAATGGACATAAAAGTATAAATGTAGGCATTGGTCTTGTTATGCTATCAATATTAACTAACATGTACACTAAGGCATGTTAGGGCCATTTCTTTATTCTGTGTCCGTAATCTCCAAGGAGCCAGGAAGAATCCATAGCAAAACAAAATTCCAATCTGTCAAATGGACAAAAGTTTTAGAGTGAAAATTTGACACTCAAAGTGGTTTCTTCGGTTTTGGTTAAGTTACTGGTAGGACACTGCCTTATAGCAATTTTGTGTTAATTTGCATTCACCAGCAGCACAATTAAATGATCCACTGGTATACATAATTTATGGGTGAAGGCATTTCAATAAATCTAAGAACTGGTTGAGACCAGTATTGAGCATTGCTAATGATATCAAAGAAATTATGCCCAGGTGTTATTTTGGTTATTCCCCATCCCTAAAAATATTACGCAAATTATTATCATCATTATTAAAAGTAAATTTTGCACTTACATCTGTGATTTTGGCTTCGTGAGCAACCCTCTTCTTTCCCAATACAGCTGGCAGTGGCAAACTGACATCTACTTTCTCTGCCTCTGCATTATGGCCCTAGTATATAAAGGTGCTCTATATATATCTAGATATATAGATGTATAGATATAGATATATCTATAGCAAATTACTTACAAAGTCAGGTGGAGGTTCAGGTGGCTTACAGTTAGGGTTAAGGTTGGGGTCCTCTCCATTTGCCTCCATAAAAATCCTGTAACATTCCTCATCTGGATCACTCTCAGATATATCCAAATCTGAGTAATTTAGTTCATCTTCAGTGCTAGAGTCAATCATTATAACTTGTTCTTTTTTGGATGGGACTTGCCTGTCATTTATGGCAGACTGCATTTCAACATTACTTGTCAATTTTGCAGCTGCCAAAATATCCTGAGGTTCACAAAGGCTCCCAACAAACACCATCTGTAGTTGCTGCGGTGCAATAGGGTGGTTCTGCTCTTGATTTTTTCTTGATTTGATCGATAGTAGGTTTGGAGAATCACCAGTGTTTATATTATCACCAGGAGCTTCAGATTTCTGAATCTGACTTGTTGGAGCCTCATTAACTGGGAGAGCATTAGCATTGGAGTTTCTATCATGTAGTGTTTTCTTCTGTTCACATGGTTGTGGTGGGTTTAGATAATTAGACAAATGCTGATTCATTTTAACAAAAATATTCTCATCAGTTGGTATGAAGTTATTGCTTGTAACATTTTTAGAAGACATTGCATTTAAAGGTTTTTCGCTTTGTTCCACAGTTTTGATTTTTTCACTTACATTAACAGAGGCCAAGTTTAAAACTGTTTTTGTTTTGACTTTAACTTTGTCAGGGGAAGGAGGAATGTCAATTATTAAAATGTCCTCTTCGTTTGAATCTGAATGCTCAGGAGACCGTTTTGGAGGTGGGGGCGCCTGCACATTTAATTTCCTTTGATTTAGTGTAGCTCGTCCTCTTCTTTTCGAATCTTGCCCATTTCTAGTTTTGTGCTCCCTATTTGATGAGCAGTAGGAGCGCAGATCAGAAGAGAAATTGGAGAGAGGGTCATACTCCAAATCTGTCCTAGGCTTTGTACTGTCGAGTATGTACTTTTCTGGTTTGGCGCGAGGAGCTGAAGGAGAGGTGTGTGAAGAATATGAATTTTGGGCTACATTTTTACTCTGGTAGTGTGAAAGTCTCCTCTGCTCTTCCTCAACTTGGTGCTTCACACTTTCAATCTCCCGGTTTATCCGCTCAAGTTCTTGAAGGCACTCGTCAGTGGCCTCTTCAGTAGCTGCGACAAACAAACATTAGTAGACAGGGATTGACAACGAACCTTGTCCCATACAATCACAATCACAGCTAAATCTGAGGCAGGATTATACATCCATGGTTAGGCCAGTCTATAATAAATTAATGCAAGACATGAAGCAGCAAAAGGTCTAATAATAATGTCCCGCTTTTATTAGCATACAAAGAACACTAACCTGTCAAGTCTGTCGTTGGTTTATCCGATAAGTCACACGTGTGCCTTTCCTGTTCTTCATTGGCATGTTTGAACACACAATGAGGTCGTACACAAAGTGCGCGTTCAGATAAACTACAGTTTATTTTTGCAAAAAGGCCGCTTGAAGGGAACATCAGCAAAATCAGACCTTTAGCTGAGTTAACTTCAAATGTTTAAGGGGAGAACCTAAATGACCCTTTTTAGAGCTGAGCAACAGCTGCGTTAAATTACGCCCCAATTGCGTAATCAGTACATTTCCCGCCAAAACTTTAAATAATCACGTTGTTCTGATAATTATAACTTAATGATTAATGTGTGAAGTGACTTTGACCATCACAGTCATCACTGATCCATAAAATATTAAAAAAAACAAAACTGTAACGTGACATTGTGAAGTACTTCGATCAGACAGTAGGGGGCAATAATACGCAAATCTACCTGAACGCCGTCATTACCGTTCCAAAGAGGAAGAGAAGCCTCAAGTCACAACAAAAATACAACAGTCAGTCTATTTTTTTTACTTTATTTCCGTGGTTTCTTTTGCTGCCAAAAGCATTCGTTTATCCCTTTACTACCATGGAAAGTGGTGTGGAGGAGGACGAAGAAGAGTGGAAGGCTCCCTGTTCAAAAAGCCTTGCTCTTTCTTTATTAGGTTGGTATATGAATGCATAACAATAAACTGATTTCTGCCAATATCTAATGGCTGTGTGTCATTCAGAATCAAGCAATACGACGTGTTCGTCAGCTCCTTATTCAGTCATTGCGCACTTCGACATGGATTGTTTCTATGCTCAAGTAGAAATGATCAGAAATCCAGCACTAAGAAATGTGCCTTTAGGTAAAATTATTGCATACAGTGTCTCTTTCTGTTCATTCAAATTAATAGTCTTGAACTTTGCAGGTGTTCAGCAAAAGTACATTATAGTCACGTGTAATTATGTGGCTAGAGAACGTGGTGTTACAAAGCTGATGTCTGTCATTGATGCCAAAGAGAAGTGTCCTGAACTGGTATTGGTGAAAGGAGAAGACCTGACACACTACAGAGAAATGTCCTACAAAGTAACAGGTGAGATGCTACTTACTTTAAAGATCCTGTATTACACAAAATTGGCTTCTGTGAAGTTGTTACTTCAAAAATATACTTGGAGTTATTTTGTTTCATTCACACATTTGAATAATCCTTTATTAATTGGCTATTTACTTCTCCTATTTACTTCTCCAAAGTTCAACTGCTCTACTGCTTAATGGCAACGCAAGGTGATTTTCAAGATTACAGCTACCTTTTACATTTTGTTAAATAGAGATTAGGAATTTCAGCACTGAAATTATCCAAATGATTCTAATGAAAGTGTATGGAGTTTAAAAAACACAGTGGAGCATTTGCTATTACAAAATGGAAGAGAGAAGAGCTCAGCCTAAATACTCAGGATTTGTGTGTGCAAACGTGTGAATGAAACAAAACACAACTTGAGCCATTTTTTTGATTTTTTGACATCAAAAAATAGCGTAATATGGGCTCTTTAACCTGTAATTAGCTCAAGTGTAGGGCTGCAACTACAGAACTTTCACAACTTTTTTAACCAAGAAAAGATTGCAATATGGTGACAGACAGCTTCTGGATAGAGATTTTATTAAATTTTCTTTCTATAATAATAAATGTTATAAACCGTCCTTTGGCATATGTTTTATAGTCTAAATTGGCCAGTTAATTACAGTTATCAAAAAACAATCATGTTTACTTTAATATTCAACTACTCGTCATTATTCCAATTAATCATTGCAGCTCTAGTTAATTTTTCATTTTAACAGATCAGACTGAATTTTCTTTTTTTATATCATAAGAAATTTTGCAGAGCTGATTTATTTAAAAAAAAAAAAAAACTTTTCTTGAGTCCATTTGTATTGTTAAAATTCTTGTCATATGCCGCTAGCTTTTTCATTGAGCATTGTTTTTCCCAGAGGTCAGCGTGACTAGAAGGGGGGAGTGTAGGGTTGCCTATGAGTATAGGCATGCAGTTGTTTTATAATATGCAACATTGTTATTATCATATTTTACACTTCAGCTGGTCTTTTTTATTCACACAATTGTTGTATTCAAAAAGCAAACATGTATTACAGTATAATTTAACAGTTTATGATTCTTTTTATCTGTGTCGTCATTTAGAACTGCTTGCTTCGTACTGTCCATTGGTGGAGAGGCTTGGATTTGATGAGAACTTTATGGACATCACAGAGATGGTGGAAAGACGGCTGCAACAATCTAAAACCTGTTCATTTAAAGGTCATGTCTACAATAATAGTGGTATGTTTAAATATATAATCAATCAAGTCAATAAAAATCATTTTACAGCTGGAATATTAAATATTGTGTTAAAGTACCTTGTCACTTAGTTTCAGAAGACAAAGCTAGGATCTACCCGTGGCTGGCTATTGGTTCTCACATTGCAGCAGAATTAAGAGAAGCCATCCACAGTAAACTGGGCCTCACTGGTTGTGCTGGAATTGCAACAAATAAACTGCTTGCAAAACTTGTGTCAGGCACCTTCAAACCAAACCAACAAACTACTTTGTTGCCAGAAGATGTAAGCAGCCTTATGGGCAGCTTGAACAGTCTACGTAAAGTCCCAGGTACAGCTGTGGCTCTTTATGACCAAACACCACAGAACTGCTCAAAAAAAGAATCCTTCAATTTAATTAGATTTTATTTTATGTCTTCTCAGGTATTGGGCATCAAACTGCCAAGAGACTTCAGGCTCTAGGAGTTGCCAGCATTAAGGACTTAGAGCTTTTCCCTTTGGATCATTTGGTGAGAGAGTTTGGAGAGCCTAGTGCGAGGCGACTGAAAAACCTAGCTGTTGGCACCGATGACTCAAGTGTTACTCCAACTGGGGAACCACAGGTGTGGAAATTATCATGAGAACCACTATTGTTGTTATATCATTGATGTTTTTGTATCTTTATGCATTATGTCTAGTCACTTAGTGACGAAGACTCTTTTAAGAAAATGTCATCAACTAAAGAAGTCATTGAAAAGATTCAAGAACTACTGAAAACTTTAGTCGAGCGGTGTGTAATATTTTCTATTTAGACTTTTTGCCTCATAGTTTATTTACAAAAATATTTTTTCCAATATCAGAATGCACAATGATGGAAGGCAGCCACAGACTTTGCGGTTAACAATCCGTAGATATTCAGCAACAAACAAATGGTTCAATCGGGAAAGTCGACAAAGCCCAATCCCAAACCATATTGGCCAGAAAATTGTCAATGGTAAGGCTGGATTCCATTTTGAAACCACTTACAGAAGTCAGAGCTTTGCTAAAATAAAAATATTTAAATTAATATGTATAGTTTATTATTATTTTTGTATTTCATTTAAAATATATATATTTTTTATTTTAGGTAAATTTGATGATGCAGTGGTTCAGCTGAAACCTTTAGCTATGAAGCTTTTTCAGAAGATGGTGGACACCAATAAGGCTTTCCATCTTACTCTCATCAACATGTGCTTTAGTAACCTGCAGGCCAGAGTTTCTACCTCTGCCTCTGGAAAAAGCTCCTTAATGTCTTTCTTCAGACAAAGTCCATCTCCAAAAAAGACCAAAACGGGCACAGCATGGGATCAGGTAAATGCTGTCTTGTAAACTACAAGACTACATTGAAGAATCTGGCATGAAACAGTTTCTTGCTATTAGCTTATTTAGTGAAGCTATATTATCATATGTTGAGAAACCGCTTGTATTGTATGTTTTGTGTGCTCCTGTCTTTAGGGTGATTCAAATTCCAGTGAAGGAAGATGTAATGTGGATGAATCCAACCCACACAGTTCTATTACACAACAGATCTCAAAGGAAGAAACTGTTGATTTCAACCTTACAAACACAGAGAACTCTTTCACCAGACACTCTGGCCTAAATACTGGGTCAAAACAGGAAGAAACAAGTAGTCCTGAAATAACTCTTTTGCCTCCAAATATTGATCCAGAAGTATTGAGAAGTCTTCCTCGTGAAATCCAGATGGAACTAATGCAGTTTAACACCTCCACAGACTTGCTATATAAAAATGTAAGTGCTTTACCTGAAGTGCATTCACCAAAGAAACCAACAACAACCTTAGATCCTATAAGGCCTTGGGGCTCTGTTTCTGGGCACCTCAAAACAGAAGACATTTTGTCATTACCGGGATCGTCTGATGTCAAGATGCCTGGAAATGTGGACCCAACAGTGTTTGCAGAACTTCCACCAGAACTTCAAAAGGAGTTGATGTCTGAATGGAGGCAAGATAAGCCAGTCTTAAAAGCACCTTCCTCAAAGAAACCCACAAAAAATGTGACTGGCAAAGACAAAAAGACTACAGAGAAAGGTAGCCAATCAAACAATTTGCTGAAATATTTCAAACCTCACTAGAATCAGTGCCTATTTGTTTGCTTGTGTGTGTGTGTGTGTGTGTGTGTGTGTGTGTGTGTGTGTGTGTGTGTGTGTGTGTGTGTGTGTGTGTGTGTGTGTGTGTGTGTGGGTGGGTGTGTGTGTGTGGGTGTGTGTGTGCTTTTCTACATATCTAGCAATGTCATTTTCAAACAAAATTGTAGTTTATGTAATATTACCTTGTTGTCTTACTAATTCTGACAAAGTATTGTATTGATTCCTGTTCAAATGATTATATCTAGTTTTTACAATATTTTAGTTTCAGTTATTATCTGGGCTTTGATTTATTTGATAATCTGTTTGAAATATGTTAGTACATTGAGATTGCACGTTCAGAACATATGTTTATTTGTATTGACTTTACGTAGTTACACTGAAGTGCTTGAAGGAAAAAAAAAAAAAATTCACACTACTGGTGGGATTATTTTGTTGAGCCTCTAGAAAAAAGGCCAGCCTTCACTTGGCTAGTTACAGTATTATACTCTCTTTTAGTCACAATCCATCCATTCAACGCATTAGTGGTCACAAGAAATTCCGCTAAACTCAAAGTCTGTAAACACACAACTGGTCCACTCTTGTTTTACACTTTTCAGGGTTAAATACAAAAGGAAAGTTTCAACAAATACACATTTCAAGTCACCTGCTTATATATTTTAATACAGCACACTCTGAATAGCTGTGTTTTGCACATGTTTTCAAGTATATTGCAATAAATAGACTAGTGTTTTTGTTTTGATTTTTGTGCGCTGCTACTGAGGACTATACTAGTGTTCGATTTCAAAATAGCATTTATTTTCTTGAAAATAGAGCTAAGTACATGAAAAAAAGTCTTTCTAATATAGATTTATGATTAGATTTATGCAAACTTTATTGATCCACAAGGGAAATTATTTGGATACAGTAGCTCACTCATAACAAATGATTTGTCCATAGCTCTTTAAGTCAATAAGGGAGATTTGTCTGCTTAACAGGCTGTTTTCCTTTTCGGCAGTCAGAAAAGTCTGGAGAGGCATTTGACCGCTCATGTGGAATCCAGCTTAAGTCATGTGCTAGTCTTTCCCAGATCAGTGGCAAAGACTGCACAGTTTTGATGTCTCTGAAAGCTGTTATGATGGTTCAGTAACGTGGCAGTAAAAATTGTTCTCTGCTAAGGTCAGTCTATGCCAAATTATGTGTTGATATGTAAGACCAAGCAGCTAGGAGAATACAATGGCTGATTGGGACTATGACTATCTCATCAAACTTCTTGCACTCGGAGATTCTGGGGTTGGAAAGACCACTTTCCTATACAGGTACACAGACAGCAAGTTCAACCGCAAGTTTACTACTACAGTTGGAATTGACTTCAGGGAAAAAAGAGTGGTGAGTGACAATCACATTTTTATTTGTAAACATTATAATTATATTGTAATTTTCTTTTTCACATATCATGTAATGTGTACTATAGACATACACAGGCACTGGTGCTGATGGAATCACAGAAAGAAACTTTAGGGTTCATCTTCAGCTTTGGGATACAGCAGGACAGGAAAGGTGATGATGGCACAGGCAATGTGCATTTGTATATAGCATACTGTATATATAACATATTGCTTATGTAATATATTTTAATCTACAGATTTCGCAGTCTAACCACAGCATTCTTTAGAGATGCAATGGGCTTTCTGCTGATGTTTGATTTAACTAACCAACAAAGCTTTCTCAATGTCAGAAACTGGATGAGTAAGTGCTACATTTTCCCTTAGCTTTGTACCAATGTGTGACCATAAGAATTTAGGAAGCATTGACAAGTCTAATTATGAAACATGGCATTTCTCTGTGGTTAAGGTCAGCTTCAGGCCAATGCATACTGTGACAGTCCAGACATTGTGCTGGTGGGAACCAAAGCTGACCTGCGTGACATGAGACATGTTCACACCAGGCAGGCCCGGGACCTGGCTGACAGATACAGGTGAGCTCCTGATGAGGCTAATGCAGCAGGACAAATTTTATTCAAATTGAAACATAAAGCAATTACTCAAAGCAATAATATTTATCTAATTTATATGCTCATTCATAGTTATGTTCACACTTTTTATTCAACACAAGATGGTGCTAATAACGTGTGCTGAACACTACTGGAGGTTGGGAAAAGACTACACAAACATAATGTTTAGAATATCACTGCAAAACAAGGCTCTCACAGCTGCTTAGTTTTTGTTTTTTTAATTTTTTTTCTATTGTAAAACAGATTTTCCTTGTTCTCTTTAGTATTCCCTACTTTGAGACAAGTGCAGTGACAGGTGCTGAGGTGGACAAAGCTGTGACCACTCTTTTGGGGCTTGTAATGAAGAGGATGGAGCAGAGCACTGGTCGCGCCTCAGAGACCAACGGCAGTCCTGCATCAAGCCATGAGGTGGAGGAGGCTGCTGTCACAAGAAAATGTTGCTAAACATTTGCAAACTGTAAATAAATGTTTGATAGTTAATTTTAACATGTGCAGTAGTATTATCGTGATTATTTAGTAAAGAAAAGTGAAGATAATCTCAGAGGAATGTGATTTATTGTTTCACTGAGGCATTTATGTAAGAAATACAGGCACATAACATATTTATCATGGAGCATAATCAAACCATTTAGGACTGCATGTATGATTTATGAATGAGGACAGAAACCCCCTTACATGTTGTAGGTTCATGGCTTGCATATAAAAAGCCATGGGATTTATGTATTCTGGAACAAGACAGACATGCAGATTGAACAAAGTACAAGACTGTATTATGGCAGTTAAAAATCAACATATTTAATAAATTGTTATGTATATATGTATTATCAGAATGCACCAATGCATCGTATGTTGATAATTACAATCATTACAGAGAGTATTATCTTTCAAGATCTATGTAATTTAACATTTAGAAGGTAAAACATCTGGCGCACATTTCACTCTTAATAAATACCTTGAGAACATTCATAAAGTTACAAAAAGTCTACATTACACTGACTTAAATCAAAAGCAGAATATTTTGTGCACTGCAAAGAGTATTCCACATAACATAAAATAAAATTCAAAATATTTCAAAACAATTTTTCCTAACCTATAAAAGTCCCAAAATAATACTTCTTTAGATTACATATGAACACAAGGTCTTTGGTGCCCTGCATGCATGCTTGGTACAAAACAAGTACACAAATAAATGGTTACATTTATGTATTGTGGTTAATGTATCTTCCTGTACTATAGAAGACAGACAAACATTGGTCGATGCTGAAAGTGCCCCATGTTGAACACATTAGTTACAGCAGAAGTTGAATGACAGTACAGTGCTCCAACAAATGTATTTGCAGCTTTGAGCACGTGTTGAGAAATCATAAGACAGTCATGAGGCTAGCTTTCTCTGTTTGGACCCAGTCATCAGCTCCATTTGTTAATCTGTTAGCACTCTGGCACTAAGGGATATTTGTTATTAAGTTGAGTAGAGATATAAAACATAAATCTCTTTATTGTATTGTTAAGACAAAAATAACTGTTACTGATGTTTGGTCCCTTGTTGTAGCCAAAATGTAATTTGAAAAAGTCACTGTAGATTTTGAGTACACAAACAATAAATACAAACAGTACATTTGTTTAAAAAACTTGCCTAAAGTATGTGTTAGTGTCTCTCACATGCAATGTCACACTTCATGGATCATGCTTGCAAGATGCCATAAGTTGCATATATTATTCATTCAAATCATTGCTTATGCCACAGGTATTTTTGGACTCAAATGTTAGTACTAGTAAATTTCGCCTATCCAGAATAATACAAAATAAATATATTCAACTTCTCTTGACAAGTAAATAATGTTAATTTCTCTGGTGAAAATAAATGCTGAAAATATGAAAATATGAAATTTGCTTGAACTAGCATTTCATTGAGAAGAAAAACAAATTAAATCAATACTGGCAATACTGTTACTGTACTATTAAAATATCAAAATTAAAGTATTCTTTTAAATGTAAATATGTATGTGGCGTTATCACACAAAATGCCAATAATGTTAATATCAGGGTTGTTTCATTATTTATTTGTTCATAATTTGTGTCTTTCCCACAGTCTAAATTTCTGAACAGTAGAGCTTTGTAGACTTTATAGTGGAAATCCTACTGTGAGTTGAGGGTGATTCTTTTTGTTCTAAACAAGACACGTGATCCCTTTTTCCAAATAAGGTTATTACTAGTGTAACTTAGATTAAGTTAACGTACCTGTATAACTGTACTTTAATAGCACTTCCCCAAAATGCCCAGAGTCCTGGAATTGTATGGCTGGTTTTGGAATGTTTATTCCAAATGTTATGATAATAGCTGACTGTTTTACTGTCAAAAAATACAATCTTGTAAACAAAAACATTTTCCAGCAAGAGGAGTGCTGATTGTCTGACATCTGAACAAGGACTAAACAACAAGAAAATCTCCTCTTGAGTTGAGGCATTGAATCAGATTACAAAAACACTGATCTAACTCCTTCCCTGAGATAAGGCAGTGAATTCAGTGTACATAATCGAGACAGTGTTAAACCAGTTTTGAACAATACTATTGGCCTTCTATAGCAGAAAAAGGAAAAACAGCTGGCCCCCCACAGGGATGCCTACAACCAGGAGGGGGGGCTTTTCCTGGCGTTCCAGTAAGCTGCCCTGCCGCCCCTGCTGCAGATTATGAGATAAATGTAAACAACAAAAACATGTAACCGTGGTGTGCCTCGGGAAAAATCACATTGAGTGTAAAACACAATACATAACCAATATTTGATCCTAGCCAAGGCATGGTTCCAGTCACTCACTCCTTTACGTCAATCTGTCGGTGGATTTAATCCTTCAAAATCCCAACACATTCATGTGAAATTACACTGGGGTGTGAATGTATATTTGTAAAGAAGGCGTCAAAAGTATCTTTAACACTGATCATGCTTTATGTGCAACAGTAGAAGTCCAAAGTGGGTGAATGTATGTGGGTCACCTTGTCTAGGAGCAGTGCGTCAAACTCAGTTTGATTGCACCTTCTCTATGGAGCTTGTAGAGCAGCTTGAACTCATTGGGCAGCTGATGGGTCTCCTGCCACTTGGTGGTAAATTTGGTCCCTTTTCTGTCATAATAGTGATACGGCAGGTCCTTTCCAGTGTTGGGGTCCCAGCCAAAAGGCCAGAAGCCATAAAGGTGGATCTCATCACACATGGCGGAGGCCAGAGTATACATGAGAATTCCTGTGCTGAGTCGCTTGGGTGATAGGTTTTTTGTCCTCCAATACCTGTGAATCAAACAGTTATTTGGTTAATTAATGATATGAACAACCTACTTATAGATTTGAATAATCTAGCAGCATATTTATAACAACTTACTTATTTACATCATGCATGATATTTCCTGGCCATGCCAATTCCACCTTCAGCTGCCCTTTATGCTCCACAAAAA
The DNA here is from genome assembly GCF_026225935.1 of Boleophthalmus pectinirostris. Classification (NCBI taxonomy): domain Eukaryota; kingdom Metazoa; phylum Chordata; class Actinopteri; order Gobiiformes; family Gobiidae; genus Boleophthalmus; species Boleophthalmus pectinirostris. Next base: position 22,697,141 of record NW_026571353.1, on the reverse strand, counting down.
AATCCACCAGGGTCCTTGTTACAGTGGCTGAGGTATGAAGAAAGAAGGCTGGTATCCACAGAATGGCTCCTTCCAATTTCTTCAGGTTTAAGAAAAAATTATTTCTGTCCTGGATGGTCAGCAGGTTGTTGTAGTACCTCTCCAGGATGCTGGGGTTAAAGGTAGTTAGGTTTGTCTTTTTGCCCACATCTTTGGAGTAAACCTCAGTTGGGGCAAAGTTGCAGCGGAAAACAAAATCAGCCTGATCAATTTCTGGTCCACAGTGACTATCCGTCAAGATACCACTGTTCCCCACCACGGAGCATACGCTGTAGTGCTTGTTAAGTATAGGGGATGTGTCTGGAAGTAGAGATTTGAAGTTGTTGCTTATGGAGAAGACATACTTGTGGCTGGAATAGTCAAAGTGCATTAGCTGGCCCACACGCACACTGTCCTTTGTCAGGCTGAAGTTGCTGGAAATGTCAATATAATTAAATATGTCTTTCCTGAAAAAGAAATGAAAACATCTGAGAACCAATCAGAGATTTTTTAATAAGACATTTCAGTGGCACATTAAAGACCATTATGTGTGGCAAATATATTACCTTTGCTGATAGAAAGCGGTCTTGTTGAACTTCCACTTGTATGGTTTGCCCTGTAGTTCTTCGTTAAGGGCCGTTGTCAGCGGAATAAAGGAAGGATCCAGAAAATTCATGGCAAACTGAGATCTAAAGGGAAAAAAGTTGTCTTGTTAATTAACATGGATAGTTGTACATACATACATTTGCAAGAGCTTTATTTTGGAATGGCCTTCTTGATGAAGGTTTAGCCACACAAACAACAAGTAGGCTGTTATTTAACGTTAATTAATATACTGCATCGTAAAGGTGGGCTAATATCCATGAAATGGTGAATATGGGACATGATCAGCACCGTGGACAGTTACAGTTTTAATGGACGGTGCATTGCCCTACCCCTGCAGCAAAATAAGTCTAAGTCAGATTTATTGCTTGGATGGTGAACAGTCGGCCACGTTTCTGCGTCCTGGATACATCACTACACACAGGCCAGAGTAGACTATCCAAAGTGATAAAGATACTCACCTAAATCCTGCATGAAACATAATCCTTGGTCCTCCCATGTAGTATTTGGAGGATGTGAATAGGTTGTCTTTTCTTAGCGATACATAACTGATGAGGGAGAGAATGAGCACTGCGACGCATAGAATAACCAATCCCAGGGCTTTGGCGATGCGGACCATCTTGGTGTTTTCATTCCCCGTTCACAGCTGGAGCGAAGCGTTGGTTTTCTGGGCAGCAATCGTAGGACTCCTCGCCACAAAAAAATTAGCAATAGTGCGCACTGGGTTAAACATATAGATGGGCCTGAAGTCTATATATTCAGTTTTAAGATAAAACATCCGCATTAGGCGCACTGTTCTAGCCTTTACTTCCAATCGTTTGCTGTTAAGATCTGTGTTATACTAAAAAAAAACACCAGGGGGTGCTAAAGGTCAGTTATTGAATTTACCAAATCGAAAAAATATATGATAAAAAACATGGATCTATTAAAAATAAGAAAAAAGCAGACACCACATATATTTAGCAAATAAAATTAGGTGGCAATAGCGTTGATGTGATACCAAAATGTATAAAATAAACAAGTAAAAACTAATTTATGCTTCCATTGTTGATCTTATTCAGTATCCCGTCCTTCATACATCCGCAGGTCCTGGATAAAACGTCCAAGAGCGAGACGGACAGAGTAAAGGGAACAGGGGCATTTGGCTCCATGCGTGAGCTCAGAATCAAAAGCTGTGCCTTGGATCATGGCTCGTCATCAAGAGCCGCTTGTTTTCAACGCTTCCGATCCCGTCCATCCTTGGCTGGGATTTCAGACTGCAGCTATTGCCCAGGGCAGCCTTTTTTTTTTGGAAGGATATACATATCTACATGCATAGACTTCTTCTCACCACAAGCCGATCTGCCCGGACATCAGGAGAATGAAAGTAGGGCCTTATCTAGCGATAAATAGATGCACCTAAAATAGTTGAAAAATAGCAACAAAAAACATCATTACAGAAATAAATATGAAAATTGTATTTTTTAATGATATTGCATTAACAATACACATTTTACAGAATGCACAAACAAATATATTTTTTCTTGTTTTTACAAATTATATACATTTTTTCAAAATTTTTACAGTTTCTACTGGTACAACCATTCATAAAGTTTCATATATTACCATGCATTTACGCCCCCTACTTTACTATAGTATTACAATACTATAATGTCACATACATCTAACACTCTTACAGATATTGAAACATTACCAAAGGTAAAGAGTAAATGTAGCTATTTGTTAGTTGTCATTTACTTTATCTCAAACCTCAAAAAATTCCCTTGTGCTTTGTTTTCACTTGGAATGTGCCAGGGTTGGACACAAACAAAAAGCATCTTAGAGATAGACGTGTTGCATTTAAGCTGCCAAGATATTGCCTTTTTAAATGATATGCATAACGTCAAAAATCAGTCAACTTAAAAAATACAGGCACTTGATGACGTTCACATGCCACCTGTCTTTTCCATAGCACTGCTCACAGACCTTCAAAGCATTAGCCTTTTAAAACTTGCATTACAATTTAGGATGAGACATACATAGCTACTAGAATTGCCACATTATTTTCTGCATTTCAAAAAAGAAGTAAGAAAGAATGATCCTTCTCCATCACTTCCTGGAGAACCACATGGACTCTCTTCTCCACTGCTCATATCCTCATAGGAGTCCTCACTACAAAGAAATGCACAAAAGTATGAATATGTGCACAGCAAGGACATTGCTGTTATGGGCCAGTAAAATTATTAAGGATCTACTTAAAACAGTAGGTGCTGTATAATAAGAGGGCTCTAAGTTATCTCACTGTATTTTGTATGTATGTTCAACGACCGTACAGACGTTTAACAACAATACAATATATATATGTATTTTCACCTTTCAATTTCATCCCAGCTTCCCTCAGGGATGGTTGGCAGGATGGGGACTCTGAAGTAATTGGCCTGAAGATTTTGAGCAGTTCTCCTCGAAACAATCCACACCAGCTTTCTATGGTCGGGCTTGACACACTCACTTGAGCAGTATGCAGCCATGCAGCTGGCCACCAGCTCTTTCCAGTGCAAAAGCAAGCTGTCACTTATCTATGGTGTACAAAAAACATGTAACTTTTACAATGACATTCATAAACTTGAAATGTAACACACATTTATCAACAAGAATTATGTATGTACGTAGACAATGTATGCTTTGTTAGTATGCATTTTGATAATAAACAAATCAAGTGACATAAATGTGAAATAATTTAAAGCATGACACATAACGGTTTTGTCTTATAACAGAAATATATTTTTTCCCCAATCTGGAATGCAACTGGGATTTATTGCAATATACACGCTAGAAAATGTGTGTTATACCTTGAGGTTTCTTTGGAGTTGCTGCACAATCTTGGACAAGGTCATAAACTTAAGTGTTTCGATTTCATGGGCAATAAGGGCAAGTGCCAGCACAGATGGCTTTCAGAGCAAAGAAATAAAGAAAAGATCAGAAACGATCAGACCAGCAATTGAACTGTATGATGAAATCAGTGCCTACTTTTGCTTTTGAGAAAACCAGGCGACATAAACAGGCTTTCAGTTGGGCTTCCAATCTCACAATGCTTGGCATCTCCTCTCTAAAAAAAACATAAGAAATTCTATTGTGATGCCTTATAAAACAGAGTGATTTATAATGCAAGTGTAAGTGGTACTCACCTTGGGGAAATCATGGACATAAAGGCTCTATAATAAAGGTGTAGAAATGTTAAGGCCGTCACAGCTTTTGGCTCCACACTCAACTTCTCAGAGATGATCTTCTCCATACGACCAAGATCTGACACAGTGAACTTGCTTTGGCTGATCCGGATGAGTTCATGAGTAGGTGAAATATTGTCCTCTTCCTCTACCATTTTAGCTGCAATGTGTAGACAGCAAACTCCAATGCAGGGCAAGTGTTTGGGCTGCACCTGTCAATATAACACATTAGTGATACATTGACATCACAAGACTCAAGCACTGACAAGGTAACCAGAATGAGTGTGCTACTATACAACATAGAGAACTCCTACCTTCATAATAGTAAGAAATCTGTCCAGCAAACTAACAGACTGAACGAACGTCTGTGTGCTATAGCCAAAGAAACTGGTCAGGCTCCATAGATCTTCCACTCTAGTGTCTCTGGATTTTGCTGAGACACCATTATGATCCTGAAATTGGAACAATATTAATAAAATGGCATAATTAAAATACAATACATACAGTGACAAACTGGAAAAGCAACTCAAAATTGCAAAAGTAGATCCTTGGGTTACCTCTGTGAGTGACTCCATCAGCTTGAGGCCAGATTCCCTGGGAAGAAAGTTGGTCTCTTTGGCACAACATGACTTCAGCTCCTTCAAGAGTGAAGTATCGATGCCTTGGAAATCCCTCATTCTACAAAAAATAATGTTTTACTTGTTATTATCTGCACCAAAATGCAAAGTATATGTAAGCTGTAGCTAAATAAATACATCTAAATAGATACCAGGGTTCCAAACCACACCCCCTCGCACTGAGGGGTGTGGTATCTGAAAATTACTACTACTACTGCTACTACCATTATCCTCCCAAAAGAGGAACGTTTCTATACATGTTAGGATAATTGCGTTATAAATATATACAATGCATGTATAACATCGACTATATCAACTATCGTTTATATAGTCTCTTTAAATGTAGAATGCAAAACATAAATAACGAGAAACAAATGTAGGTCATTCTTCTATAAGAGCTTAAAAGGAAGTAAAAGCAAATATTTTGCGATAAAATAAGTGATCCATCCTAAAGTAAATATAATCTAATGCATAATAGTTGGTGGATTGGATTAAACATTTTAATCCAATGTCGCTATATTTTACGTTCGTTTCGGTTTTGCTCGACATCACTTTTTCACCCAGATTATCGGTCGTATGATCGTCGCCTACCTTGTCCAAAGGCTGGTGGTAGGGGGAAGCCGTAAGAAACAATGCAGCTTCGTACGCTTCATACATGTCGAAGGTCCATTTTATCTCTGGGGTTCGAAAAATTTGCTTCGAAGACGCGTCTTCTCTTACGGTCCCCGGATTCACTGCTCAAAACAGCCTAGGATACGCCCCGCCTACAGTTTTTCACAAACAAATGCATATTTTCTAAAACTACGTTTCCCATCATGCACCCCTTCTTGGCGTACGTGCATTACGTCGTTGTAAAAATAGAAAAAGGGCGGTAACCTTAAAGTTTGTTCATATAAAATGTGTTGTCTTGATTATTGTATTGGCAACTTTGAATATCCTTTTTTTTTTTTTTATTTGACAAAGTTGTTGACAAATGTCTAGCTCGTCATCCATGGATTCACGCTAAATTTGGATTCCGTTGTCATGGTAATCAACCCGTAGTCAACCAACCTACCGTTTAACGCTAGCTATTAACATTCAACATTAGCCACTCAGTTTATGTTGTTAGCAGTTTAGGATGTTAGTTTAGGATGTTAAAATCGCACTTATATTAGTTAAGTCACTGAAGTGACTTAACTAATATAGTCAAATTAAACAACCGGGCGCTTGTTATATGCCCTTATGGATAAATTATTAGAACAACCAGTTGAAACGGTAACTTTTGGTAAGAAAATGACAACATTATGTTAATTTAACATTTGTAAATCTCACAAATCGCCTAATGTTACGTTAATGTTTGTTTAAATAGGTTACCAATGTCCAGATTGTACGAGCAACCAAAGCTCTAAATCCAGTTTGACACTAAACCAAATAAGGTAGCGTTAACACTAATGTTCAGTTTATTATGTTAGTACATAGGTGTGCGCTGTATAAAAGCCATGATTGCAAACTTTTATATGTTATCAGTTTGGAGCTGGACAGGTGTACAAAAGAATCACAACGACTTCAAGAGGTCGTGGAAAATGCCACCGAATGGAGTTTGGGTGCCCATATTAGCGGCTTGTTTAATGTTGGTAAGTGAAGAAACACTGACAATTATTTTATGACATATCCAGTGGCGCAGTCTGCATTATAGCCATGGTTGCAGGTAGTGGTCTTGGAGAATTAGCCCACAACAAACCTTTTACAACAGACCCCAACCAACAGATAAAAGCCCCAGGATCATTAAAGTTCTCTGAATTATCTGAATATTCTGAGTTTGAAAATGAAATGAATGGATGCATTCAGCAGCTGGAAATCTTCGAAATTAATGAGGTGTGTGTTTAGTTATGATAAAGCTTCCCATCTTGTTATTATTAAACATAATCAGTTCAATGTGTTGTCTATGGTTGTCTTACATGCATATGAATTATGAAGCCATCTGGACAACAAGATACTTTTAGAGAGCCACTTGCTGATATGCTTACAGAACTCCAGAAAGTCCAAATGAACAAAAATCTGTCAGAATTTAGGTGAATTATTTATTTATTTTATTTTAAAACACAGCTTTTTTTTTTTTTTTTTTTTTTAACCTGCAGATGTTTAATTTTTAGATTGAAGGACTCAGAGAACCATGTTGAAGAAATGGAAAAGATGTTGCACCTTCTGGAGGAAGTTCAAATTGCAAAATTGTGTGGAGACCAAATGCTGCAAAAGACTGAAGAGGAAGTTCTTAAACTTAACAGGAAAATAGCGACACTGGAGAAGATGTTACCTGAGCACCATACACAGTGTTCTCTTGAGGAACATTGGAGGCACTACAGTAACTATGCTGATGATGAATCTCTGAGGCTATTCCATCCACCTGCTCCTCAGAATAATTTTAATAAGGAAGAAGAACAACCAGATACAAATAAATTGGTTAGAAATCCTCAAAGATATGTTGATAGTAGTAGTAGTAGTAGTAGTAGTAGTAGTACAGGATCAGTTTTGTAAGATATTCCCTTTTCATCTTTCTGATAGCCTAGACATCAAGAATGTGTGGGGGTGAATAATGAAGAATGGTAATGGCTACATTTTGTATTTTGATTTGTAAACCCATTTTAATCTTTTTAAATGTGATATATTGGAAAATGCTCATTAACTTGTGTGTGTTAACAGTGTGGTGGCGCTGATGGATTACATTAGCCAGGAGATGGCAGTGTTGTCTGACAAACTAAGTTCCTCTACAAGCAGTAGTGCCAGTTGTTTAGCTGTTAAGCTGCAGCTTTTGAAGTGAGTAGACAGGCCGCCTTACTTAAAAGTTTACAAAGATTTCTTACATTTGAAATATTCTTTTTACATCTTAAGGAAACTTGTAGAAAAACAATTACTATATGATGCTCAGGTCTTTGAACTCAGAAAAACTCTGTCTGATCATGAAAAGAGGGTAATATTAACATTTTGCCTGCAGCCAGAGACTACTTTGTCTAAAATTGTGTGTTGTCTGATTTTAGTTTAATTTTCTAGAGGAACACCTTACTTGTCTTCAAGCCAATCTTTTGAATGCTCAAGGAGGAAAGATAAAATTAGTCAAGCAGCCACACAAGCCCAAGAATTCCTTAAAGGAAAAGAAGGTATTTCATACATTGATGTCAATACTATGTTTTCATTTACCATCACAATACAAGCATTTTAAAATAAGGGGATTATCCTGTTTATTTGATATCTACTGTAGAAAAAAATACTTAAAGAATGATTAAAGAGCAATATTCAGTTTTTGCTGCTTCCAGACATGTTCTGAGCATCTGCAGTTTGGGTATCAACAGGACATGGATGTCCTAAAAGGACGACTCACCGTGGCACTGGAGCAGCTTCAGAGAGCTGAGGAAGAGAAGACCTGTCTGCAGGCTTTGTTGGAGAACAGGGCTCAAGAAGAAAGTAAATCTCAAGAACTCTTGGCAAACAAAAAGGTGGAACTGAAGCTCAAGCAGCAAGAATCTGAGCAGGTAATGTACTGTCTGAATAGCCTGGCAACCAGACTGGAATCTGGAGCGTTTCTTCCTCATTCAGTTTTTTTCTACTGATGGGAACAATAGGTGTGGAGTAACAAATCAGACAACATTGCCCTAAGGGGCTACAAAAACACAAACAATGTGTTTATTCATTCTCAGTTTCTATTACAATATATAAATAAATCTTTATCTGGGCATATTTAACCGGACAGAAATGATCAAACTCACTGAGACCCTTTGTTGTATCATGACTGTTCTCTTATTTAAAAGTCATATTACACAAAATGTATTCTTGAGGGTTAAACTATGTAATAATGTTGCTAACTTATCAAAAACATATCTGAAGTTGTATTTTGTTTCATTCACAAATGTTTGAGTAATCTGGCATTATTGGTCTGTCTACATCTCCAAAGCTCCAAATGCTCTGTTCCACATTGTCATGAATCAGTTGTTTTCAAGTTAGCATCTACCTTTTACCTTTAGGTCAAGAGAAATGGGCAATTCCAGGGCTGAAAAAATGATTCAGTTGCATGGAGTTTAAAAACACAGTGTATCATTTCCAATATTGCCAATTGACATCACTAGGTGAAACAATATGTTTTCCGTTTGAGAGGAGAACTCAGCATAAATATGAAGCATTTGTTTGTTAAACATGTGTGAATGAAACAAAATACAACTTCGGCATGTTTGTGGTGAGGAAACAATACTATAATGGAGATCAGAAAATAGGTTAATATTGGCACGTAAATCTGACCCCAACTAACTTTATTTGTATATTATAGAGATGTTTTGCTTTTTCATTTATCAGTTAGTTTATCAGGTTGTGTCCCATGAAGCTTAATCTTGATGGAATATTTTCAGGGGGGAAAAAAATTATTAATTTATTAAAAACACTAAATATACATGTTTGCTCAATTTTAGTTGATCACTATTTCAGTTTTTTGTTTTTTTTTGTTTTTTGAGGTTTTTGAGCCATTCATCTGTATTTTGTGGTCCAGTTTTGGGGGATATAGTTGCAGATTGGTTGTAACTTGATGCTTTCCCAGGTTGTGGAATGCGTCCTGTTCATTTCTGATAGTTAAGGTTAAAACGGTGACTGCCATATGGAAAGTTAATACTAAAAGGTTGAAAGACCTCAAATGGCTTATGCTTTTTTTGGTTTTGACTGTTCTTCTGAAGGTAAAACAAGTGTCATGCAATTTATAAGCTGTGCGTGATTTTCCTCTTATACTGTTCAATATTATTTGCCACAGCACATGACCTCAATCACTGAGGCTAGAGACCAGTGTCAGAAGCTGCATAAAGACAAAGAGGCCTTAATGATTAAGCTGCAAAACTACGAAAAAATAAATGAAACCCTTAGGTTCCAGCTCAAACACAATATTCAGCAGGCAGTACAGTGTTGTGGCACTTCCAAAAACCTCCATCAGGAAATCCTTCTCCTCACTGACCAGATAAATGACCTCAAAGTGGACATTCTGCAACTCCAGGTGAGTGCATCAAAAACGCCTAAAATTAAGACTATATAAATTCATAGAATGAGTTCCTGTTTTACACTTTTTGCCTTTTTAGAAGTTTACTGTATGATACAAATTTTACATTTATTCTGCCACAACAAAACCTGAACATTCTAAAACTTGTGTTGCTTTTAATGCATTTTAATATTTTAATAGGCTGACTTAGAGCATTACAAGTCAAACCTGGCTGCTGTTGAACATGAGATGTGCAAACTGCAGGCCTCTGAAGCTGAGCATGGGCGGCGTGTCCAAGAGGAGATTCTGGCCAAACAGCAGCTCAGTATCAAGCTGGAGAAGCAAGGCACGCAGTTACTCAGCCTTACTGGTGAGTTAGGCAGATGTCAGTTATATATCATGTTGTATATACCGTTATAAAATATTCTTTCTTGCCATTTCACTTGTTTCTTTTTTGAAAATTTTCCATGTTGTATTAAAGCAACAATCATCAATGTCTGCTGTGTTTACTTTGTCCACCCAGCGCTACTTGGGTTGTATGTGTTGGCCTGTAGGTTAATGTGTGCTACTCTCTGTGGAAATAATGCTTCTGTTTATCTGGGCACACTTTCAGAGGAACATAAGGAGCTACAGCTGCTCTACAGCTGTATGAACAAGGAGAAGGAGGGTGTGGTCCTGCAGCTCCAGAGCCATCTGAAAAATGTCCAGACAGAACTGGACCAGGCCAGGAGCACTTTGAGGACACTTGAACAAAAAGACAACCAAGGTAGATAAATAGTATAATAATTAAGTAAATGTCTAATACATCTTCTTTGGTTCTTTGTTGTACAGGCGATTATAAAGATAACAGTGAATTACTTCTTAAGCACCATATACAGAGATATATCCCAAGTTATTTTGATGATGAAAGAGTTGGATAACGTGAAATCGCGATATGATTTCCCAAAGCTATTTAATTTCCCTTGAGGATGACATGTTCATTTGTCTCTCTAAGGTACTTTATTCTATGATGGTACACTGGTTTTATGTCTTATAGGACTCCAAATGGCCCAGAGCATGCAGAAGAAGATCACTGATAGAAGAAAACAGATTGACTTTCTCCAAAGCAGGATCCAAAATCTAGAGCAAACAAAGGAGAAACTTTGTCAGGTGACAAATATGAAAGATTATAAGTAGTCTATCTCTGGTTTAGATAGAAAGTAAAAGGAGTGTTTATTGTATTTATTATTCTACTATTCTGAAGGAGAAGCTACATCAAAACTTCAAAAACAAGCGCCTGTTTCAGGAACTTGCACTGGTTAAAACAGAGAAGAAACACCTTGTCAAGGAGCTAGAGGCTGTAAAATCAAGAGACCAATATTTAAGGAAGAGAATAAGTGAGCTTGAAGCAGTACTTCACAAGGTATGTGTATGAGTGTTGATTGCTGTGAACTACTATTGTCTCTATCACTTTCTGCTATAGCTGCATATTTTTTATTCTTAAAAGATATATGAGAGCTTTGCAGGCTGTCAGGAATGTATCCAGCTCCAGGAGTATTATCACCTTAAGTTAAAGCATACCCTGGGCCTCAAGGTATCACTTGCTCCAATCTGCTTTTCTTCTTCTTAAATCATCATTATCCTAACACTTTTATTTCTATACATGGACAAAGTCCAAATTTATGCAATTCACTATATGTAAGTCTAACTGAAGCTATACAATTTTTTTTTTTTTAGTTCCATACACAAAACTTAACCCACATGTGACTTGTTGTGTTAAGTGTGTGTAGAAGATGAGAGAAGAGAGAGTACAAGAAGTTAAACGTACGTTACTGTATTTTGTTTGAACACAGCAGGACAGTCCGTTCTTAGATGTTGGGTCTCTACTATTCAAAGAGCAGCATGAAGTAAAGAAGCATCGACCACACACTGTTAATATCACTGATGCCAACAGTGTCTGTAGGAGGGGGTCAACTCCAAAGAGGGTGCAAAGTACTGCATGGTATGTCTGCTTCGATTCTCACATATTGGAAGAGTTAGCTTTGTTCAGACCCTAGCTAAGGTCACTTGGGAAAGACATGTAATTTAAATAATAAAATAAGCAGCAAATCATTTAAGTGGCGAGGGTTTAGAGTTGACTCTCTAGACTTCTAGAAAGCATTACTGTTGATTGACAAAAAACGTGTGCTTATTTGTGATTTTTTATTCTTTTTGTACAGTTTCACTGACAAAACTGACAAAGTACTTGGTGGCACCCAGCTGGAAAGAAAAGCCAGTAGGAGGTAAGAAAGAGAGAGAAAACTTTGTGTAATGTTTGTTTGAGACACCTTTGTGAACAATTAGGAAAGGCCATCATGTTTTTGGTGTCAGTGTTATTACTAGAAAAAAATACAATGGAAAAGTGGTGAGGAGCTTGACTCCACTGAGGCCTTCTCCACTTAAAATAATGTCTAAAACTTAATCTATTTTCGTTGCATGAATGTAATTATTGTTTTATTTTTTTCTGTGCATAAAATGTTTTCAGTGAATCACACCATCTGAAGGCCTTTAAGCTAAAGGAAACTGTACACCACAATCAATTTATTCAAGGTAAGGTTTATTCTTATTCAATTGACAACTTGAATTTTTGGTCAATCCATTTTAGTGACCATAGCTTTTAATTTGTTTCAGAGCCTCTTACATCAACTCCTTCAGCAACTATGGCCAGTCTACAGCTGGTCGGCCGCAGGTCACCTGTACACACGCTGCTCACCTCTAACCCAAACAGTTAACTCTTGGTAGTATAGCTTCATATCGTGCACTGGATAGAACATTTTTCTAATTAGTGCATAGTTTCATATTTTATAACCTTTCACAACATTTACGCAATATTGCCCTATTGATTTAATATAGATATTAGATAATGATGTATTATTGCAATTTGCCAATGTAATTTCATTACTTATTTCTTTTCTTTTTCCATATATGCAAAAGGAAGATGAGATGTTGCATTTTGTGGATTATTGTCCTTTGGGGATGTATCCAGGCACAAAACTGAGAGAACTTTGTCAAAAACCTATAAAAATATTAAATAAAATATATAAATATTTAAACAAATATGATATTAAATATATTTTGTTTTTATCTGTCTTACCTCTGCTGACATATAGTCCTTGTATTGTTGGTATCGGGCCAAAGGCTGTCTGAGTTCTTCCTCCACAGCTGCAACATATTCTCTTCGCCTCTGTTTCTGGATCATTTGTCTGGAGAAGCATGCCTGTTTTATGGAGATGGCCTGTTTAGGCATTTGAATGGAGGTTTTTGGATTGGTATTAAATATAACAGGGGAAATGCCACCATGAGCCCAGGATGGAGCTGAAGAGCTGTCATCTTTGGTCTTGTACCAGCTGAGTGAAGGAAACTTTGATGGTTTTAAGTACTTTGTCTGAAACCTCTCCCTGTACCTGCAATATTGCAGAAAATAAGAATCTTCAGGTGCACTATGTAACTTTTCTGGTAAAGGGGCTGCCAACAGCTTGTCTCCATGGAGATGTTATTGGGTTGCTTATATTATTCCACAGTATGGCATTAAACTTCTATCTTCGTCTATCTATCTTCATGGAGACAAGCAAGAGACGCCACCATGCCAAGCTTGGCAGATCTGTGGAAAAGGAACCCCACTCACTATAAGAATGCTTTTTTTCTCTCTTTTCTCACACGCTAAAGGTATTTTAGCAATAAAAACACCTTTTAATTGAATAAATACAAGATAAATTATTTTAATGCTATACTGAACATTACAGGCGAAGTAATCACATCTCCAATGCTATAATTTTTATATAAATGATTTTCTTTGTGACAAGTATAAACCTTAAAAAATATATACATATGCATATGCGCACACACACACACACCTACATTTTTAACTGTGACATAGGTTAAGGTTGGATGTATTTTTGAAAAGGAATGGGATCCAGTTGCTTTCAACAAGGACATAAATATACACACACCATGTCATGGTAAAGCATGGTGTAGCTAAACTTAGCTGACTCCAGAATGTACTATATGAAGTAACAACACTGATGGTCATGTAGCCTACTTTTTACAGCAGTCAGATTGGGTAATTCCTAATTTAACTTAATGCAGTCTAGATAGGCCTATTTGAAAGTTCTAAAAGTACAAAAACTTAATATTTTCAAATATGGAAATAAATTTACCATGGAAATGAAGCCTGATTTTGCCCTGTTTCCATTACTTGTCTCATCTCCTTCGGTTCTTTTCTGTTAGGTTACTATGACAACAGCAAAACAACAACAGTAGTGATTTGGAGAAGGCTCTATAACACACAACTATGTTTTAATCTAACATAGGCTAAACTCATATTTACTAACATGTGAACAGACAGCTTTATAGAAATGAGGTGAAGCTTGATTACCTTATCTGCCTGGATTACTAATTTTAATTTTAATTAATTTAATAAGCATATTTTTAAGTGGGCTACTGAACATTGTTAAGAAGAATATCACTAGCACAAAGACAAGAAAATCTATGTTTTAAATAGTAGAATTACATAAAGTCACAGAGAATGAGGGCTGTCACTGCATAACAATAAAAACAACAGGAGTTCCATGCAGTTTTTCATTTTGGGGAAGTGAGTTCTTTCAGGTGTAGCCTGCCATTGATGTCATTGTGTTCTTGATGATAATTTTAAAAGATAAAAGTAAAGTAGTTCATATTTTAGAACAATAGTAAGTAAGTTCTGTTAGATTTTCTTTCTGATTGCATTGAGCTTAGCTAAACAACTATAGGCCTATAGCCTATACACACCGTAACTCAAATATGTTGTAATAAAAACAGAATATTGTCCACCAGTTTGATTGTAATTGAAGGAAGTAGGCCTGTCACAAAAAATACTATAGGTTTATCTTTCAGTGTATGATAGCTGCAATAGTAATAAATATATTTTTTTTTTCTTTTTATTTGCAGATTTTTGTTATTTTAATTGTAATACAATACAATTTGAGCTGTAGAGGGTTGAATAAAGTTAATTATTTTAAAAGGCTATGCTGGGATTATGCTTGCTTTATTTTAATCTTAATAATTAAGTAGCATACAGTAATATTATTGTTTATGTATGTCCGTAGAAAGCCATTCTTGAAAATGTATTATCATGACAGTCCTAGAAGGAAGTCTCACCAAGCTCTATGCACTTATAAGTTACACATGTTACACAGCTTTTTCTGGCTGTATGCAATAAGGACAGGAGTTTATACTGTGTGATAGCTGTTTATCTCTGTGGCTGCTTTCCTTTGTGTGTCTTTACATTCCTGATGTGGTCACAGGACTGTTGTGACACGAAAGCATGATGCAGCAGTTGTGCCTCTCCATGAGAGATTGCTATAGTCACATAAGATAGTATTTTCTATCCAGGCATTTCTGTTGGAAATGGGAAATAGGGATGCCTGGTTCTTTGCTTCTGATATAATGAGAATTTAAAAGTCCTATTCTACGCAAAATGGATTCTTTTGAGCTTTAAGACATGTTATAAAAGCTCAAAATGCTCTTTTCCACCTTGTGATGTCATGTAGTGGTAGTTTTAAAGTTAACATGTGGCCATACTATCTTGTCAAAGCCTGATCCTGTCAGATCTCAGAAGCTAAGCAAGGCTGGGCCCAGTTACTTGGAAGGGAAACTGCTGGGAAAATCAGGTGCCACAGGGGGGCGCCAGTCACAAAAATGTCTTTGTGTCCTTAGGCAAGGCACTTCACCCACATTGCCTAGTATGAAAGTGGTGTGTGCATGAGTGATGGTGGTCGGAGGGGCTGATGGCACAGATTGGCAGCCTTGCTTCCGTCAGTCTGCCCCAGGGCAGCTGTGGCTACTATAATAGCTTACCACCACCGGGTGTGAAGTGAATGAATAATGCGCTGTCAAGTGTCTTTGAGTGTCCAGAAAAGCGCTATATTATTATTATTATTGACATCTACCTTTTACATTTAACTCCAGATGATTGTCACATGATATCATAAGGTGGAAAAGAATGTTTTCTCTTTGAGGGAAGAATTCATCTTAAATTTGCAGGGTGTGTGTGTTAAACATGTGTTAATAAAATGAAACACAATTCCAGGTATGTTTGTGATGAGGAAATGACATTATAACAGAGAAGAA
Organism: Boleophthalmus pectinirostris; assembly: GCF_026225935.1. Classification (NCBI taxonomy): domain Eukaryota; kingdom Metazoa; phylum Chordata; class Actinopteri; order Gobiiformes; family Gobiidae; genus Boleophthalmus; species Boleophthalmus pectinirostris. The sequence continues at coordinate 22,681,590 of NW_026571353.1, read as the reverse complement.
AACAGCGTAATATGAGCCCTTTAAGTGTTTACACAACTCACTTAAAAATTTCCCCTCATTTGAACCAAAGTACAGTGGTGTTTATAACTCACAGACCTAAAAAAGGAACACATAAACATCAATGATAGTCTTAAAAATGCACCTTCCATTGGTTTACTAAAGATTAAATATTATGGCATTCATGGTTAGACCTTAAATTGTTTGGCAACAGTATTACAATTGTAAGAACTTTGTAGATATATTTCTTCGCCCTATCCTACTTAATTACAACAAGGAAATGTCCACTACTATCCTCTGTATTTTTAGTTTATAACATTGTGTACTTTTCCAGCTATAGAGGATTTCCTTTGCATGCATCTCCACTTGCACATTTCGGAAAACAACTTGTGCGATCATTGTCACAGCTCTGCAAATAGATATATGGTCATGGTCCATTGGTCTTAAATATAAACAGTTAGATTTTTTTTTTTTTTAGATGATGAAATTAATTCCCTTTTTTCACTTTTACACCAAAATAGCAAAATGGAAACAATAGGAAATGTTTAATTGTCCCCCAGAGACTTTCTATTACTCAGTGACAAGAAACAAGTGACAATTGAAGGAAACTTGTTTGGTGCACCGGAAATATTTTTGTTTGGAAATACCTGTGAATTTAGCATTATACCTGATTTCCTGGAAAAACAATATTAAACACAATTGCTAACAATGGCCTAGGAAAGCAGGAGGCTAAAGAAGATGAAAAAGCACTAGGGTTGTGTAAATAAAAGAAGTGAAGTGGACAGGATGCACCTCAGGTGTGGCGCCACCTGTTTCCCTACTCCTCAACGCCCTGTGATCAAGTTGACAAAATGAAACATTAGTAGTTATGATGATTCACTACCTGAAGCCACAACTCACATCACTCCAACCCAACTGTTAAGATGTTAACTACAGAGTATATTGTGTCAGGGGAGATGCATGTGAATTTTTGGTGAACACTTAGTTGTATTATTTCGAAGATAAATAAACAGGAAGATTTTATTCAGTTTGCATTGCGATCTAATTCTGTAGGCCTATATCTCTCTGGGGAATGATTTGTGTGGTAGTTGATGTCATCTTTCTAGATGTAGGCCCATCAGCTGCAGGAGCATGTGAATTCAGGCTTTCTCCATCTATTTTACTCAGACAAGTGAACTTGTGAACATGTTTTCTCAGGCTTCTTTACAATGGACAATGCATACATTGTTGCGTAAGTGCTGGGACAGCGGGGCTATGTCAGGACGCCCCAAATGCTTTCAAATTGCAAAAGTGATTAAAAAAGAACATACATAATGAGTCCATAAATATTTAATCTCAGCTATGTTAAATGCATGCCTTGAATTGTGGGAAATGATCCCACTTAGCCAGTTATGGAAATCTTCTTAAATTAAAAGTACTCTTAGAATATTTGCAGTACAGCATATACAACATTTTGCAGGATTGTGCAGATTTAAAACAATATAATACACAGACTGATAGAATACTCTAAATTCCTTTCGTCGCCAATCCTTCTCCTTGGAGAGCTAACTGCAGATTAAGCCTGGAATAAATTTTGTAAATTTGTACCCTTCCCTTCGTACTTTTATTGCTTTGCCTTAATCACCTTGTTTGAAAAGGTCTAACATGCCTTACAAGCCTCCACTCCCACTAGTGTCTGTATATCAGTGTCTGTACTTACAAAGCCTGTCTCTGCCTAGAGTCTACAGTGACTTAATGTGTGGTACCAGGCTCTACCACTCTGCAGTAGAATCCTTGGGGTGGATGACATTGCTTACCATCTCAAGACATAGTATTTAGAGAGTGGATTAGTGAGGTTGCACTAGCGCTGATATGAGAATGTGGAGGAACTGTTTATGGAAAAAGGCTGAATGTTGACCTCTGTAAAGTTTGAACACATGTTTAAAGTCAGTAGATTACAGAGGCTCCCTTACTTACCAAAGAGCTCTTGCATCAGGCCAAAATGGCTGTCATTCTTTAACTTTGCTTTTTATTTATTTTGTTTTGCCAGCAGAGCAGCTGACAGATTCACATGAGCAATGATTATTCCACAAAAAAAAGCTATATCTCTATTCTTTTGCTATTATGTTATTGGAATAATTTCATAAACAGAATGTGCAGGTAATGGTTTAACAAAGAAATTCAACTATATAAACAATTAATTTACTTGTACAATATATCAGCGTTTGCATGAAGCAGCATATTGTAGTATTATTGTATTGTGGCCCGTATTATGATGGCCATTCCTAGAACATGGAAAGGGGTGAGCCCTTACAGTAAATGGGAGCCTAAAATATAGGTTTATTCAAATCTGGATGACTAATTTTACTAATTTGATGAACATATAACATCCTTATTTTTTTTTATCTCAGACACAATTATTTGCCCCTGAGGCATGGCTGCTGCATGTTTTGTTAGCTGGGCGTTGGCTGTTGTTTATATAGGGTTAAAGATGAAAACTCTTGGCCATTTAAACTTGGATTATTGTCTTTAAGCATGTTTACTCACTGTGTGTGCAGTAACCTGTTTTAGTGTTCACAATACTGAAGGGTAACCACCTTTACCTTACAGGCATTGTGTTTGATAAGGGCAGCACTCTTACTTGTTTTTGTATTTGGACACATTCAAAGTTTAAAACACTGAAACAAGAACTGGTGGTGTGTGTGTGTGTGTGGTCTTTAATCATAGATGGGACTTTTTTGAGGATGATGATTTTGCAGAATATCATCTTTCTATCTGACATGAAATGCTTTGGCTAGATTTTCAAAAAGTACAGCAAAACTTTTTTTTTTTTTTTTTAAGTATAGCACAATGAAAAGCATTTTTCCTCTGGATATCCCTTCACTTCACAGCTTCTTTTGCCTCTGTATGTTTTAATATAATTTTACATAGACAGGCACTGACAAAATATATCTTATTTATTTAAATGGATAGAGACACATATGTATAAACATGTAAACACTATAGCCAAGGCAAATTTGTTTCCATCTCTTGAAGGGCTTTTACAGACAAACAAAGTTCACATATTTGTTTTACATTTAACTAGGGCCGCAATAAGTCAATCATTTATTCACAACTAATCGTTTATTGAAATAAATGTTCATTCATTTAGTAATTCAATAATGGTTAACTGATTCCATAACATGGCATGAACTGCAAAAGGAGGTTCCAGGACTGTAATTACATGAAAATGACAGGAAATGTATACATTGTGTTTTTGACTAACACACTGTCATTATGCAACATCAGGAAATCAGCTTTTTTCTGGGCAAACTGTAAAAATCTCATTCATAGGCCTTTCACATTTTTAACAACTATAGATTCATCAACTGGCAAAATAATTATTAGTTGCAGCCCTACATTTAGTATTTTGAAAGTGCTCTGATGTTCCAGATCTCTCCAAATAGAATGAAAAATGACTGTTGTTCTGCTAACCAAACATAATAAAACATGATCACAGAGGTTGGACAGTTTCACCTTGTCACTGTCCCAGACAATATTTCTGCATTACTTTGTGCTTCCCCCCTGATGATTTTCTTTTGCATTTTTTGCTTCTCTTGTTTGGACAGATGCTACCCCCCTCTGCAGACCCCATCCTCTTGGACTGCCATAGCACACAGCACAATGAGGTAACACTCAATTCTATTAATGTTAGAAGGCCAACCCAAATCCCAAACACTTCCTTCCAGCCAGTATCAAAAGATGTTATGAATATGACTACCTGAGGAAAATTACGTTTTTGAAGTATTTATGAATGGGTTATGTAAAAGTCAACTCAATGACCGCACTCACCTTCAACTGCTGCTTATGTTAGCTTTATTTTATGTTTTGATTTTGCAGGCCTCAACTGAGAAGCCTAAATTCATTTTCAAATTCAGATAAGGATGTGAGTATAAGTCTTGCCAAAGGTTAGGTCCAATAAAGTAGGTAGGGTCATTATTGCCAATGTCCTGTTAGTCACACATGATTGGGAGTACTACACAGTCACGAGCTGTGTATAAAGGCATTTCAAGACACCAGAGAAAAGTCAGTTTATGTAACGTTGATCCTGAAAATATCTTTATTAAATTCAATTTCAATTTATATATAAAATTAAATCATTACATCCAAATGTTGTTTTAAATGTGTGAAAAATCTAAATGCCTGTAGTTTTATGTACCATTTGCGTATTTTGGTTTCTTGTGTTTTAGAAATAAACTCACAATGTAGGCTTCACTTTGCTGCTGTAGTTCTACCATAACAAGTTTCCCATTTGGCAGTAGTGCAAAGTAATTATGGAAATAAACAAGTGTAGTGCCATTTGCTTTTGTCCCTGCTTACTGAAAAAGTCACAACTATTTATTTGATTTTATGTATAACCTTCTGACACTCCAGGGTTTCAAATCTTTGACAACCCCAACAGTACCTCTCTTTGGTACAAAGACGAAGAAACCCCAAAGAGTGACAGGAGGTTGTTAGCATGTTGTGAATCAAGCACATTCCTCTGTTCACACATTACAGCACTTTTGTTGCCACAACGTATTTGCGCCCAGCCGCTCATCATCTGCAGATCCGCTTGGGCAGAGCATCACGCTGTCGGCTCCCCCTTTAGTAGCCCCGCCTTAAAATCAGTCGATGAAATTCTACATCGAACTCGCCAGTTTTCGTCCAATCAGAAGACAAAGGAGTGGTCTCGAGACGGTGGTCCGTGAGTGCGGCAGCCAATCCGTGCCAGAGATTGTCACACAAAGCTTTCACGTCAACACTCGTTGGCTGCTTGAATGGTGCATATATATGCGCACGCTGGGCATATTTAAGGAAACGCGGTGAAGTGAACCAGTGAATCCGTTATCTTTTTCTGTATGCTTGTGTGAGTTGTATGGCAAAGTTAAATGTTATAACATATTATTTTATTCTAATGTGAAAAACAATTTCTACAAGGATGGCACTAACCCTCCCTTGTGCATCTCATTAAATGTCCCCAGGTGGGACAGCAAACCGCAGGTCCATGTGGACCTGCACGCAACCATTAATTCATTTAATCACCTTCTGTTGTGCTTGTGTTTTGGGCTTAATCACGCCATTGTAGCTTATAAACTTTACACAGTCTAGTCGTATGGATCTATCAGGTCACTTTTCCACGGGAAAACGCCGGCATATATGTTAAAGTAGTCACGTAAATCATCCAAGCAAGTCATTCTCAAATTCAGACTGTCCTGTATTCTATACGGCCACAGCCCATGTCGCGTCCAGACTGCCCAGTGCCCGGCCTGATAAATAGTAGAGGAAGGGGCGGGGATGAGGAGGAGGAGGGTTACTCTTCATTGAACCAACAGCTTTAAACTGCTGCCGCTTCATTCCATCGCCTCCTTTCAGCAGCCGCGCATCAGCACCACGATTTAGGTGCCAGCTTTAGGGTTAGTGGTTCATTTTTCCAAGTGCCAACATTTTTGATACTCTTTCTCCAGCCTCGCCAAGAGGAAGCCGGTGGACTTGCGGTACAGGCGGTAGCTGAGAAGTTGAAACCCAGCTGCTCCAGCACCAGAGGACAGACCCACGCCTTATCGTCTTTCTGTCTCTAGCCACCATAGAGACTTATTTGCGACTTCAGTGAAGTTTTGCCCGGTCCAGAGGACAGCGCAACCTCATTCAGCATGACCCGGAGATCATGTGCCATTTACGCCACCGGCATCGTGTGTGCTCACCTCCTCATAGTGGGGATCGCCCTGGTCGTGGCTCAAGTCTTCCAAACGATGATTCACAGTCGCTTGAAAAAGGTAAGCTCCACATTAAGGTAACCTTTATGTGATGTGAAATGATATTCATGACAAGTCTTCTACTGTCAAACTAAATTACTCACCACATGAGCATCCTTCATTTTAAATCTGTCCTTGGAACTTCAGAGTTACACAGGTTTGTGGCTTATTCTGCAGTATAAATTGACTTCCTGTATCCGTAAGCAAAATCCGGTTCGTATTCTTATTTTATGAACTTGTGTTTGAAGCCCTGAGACCTTATTCATTTTATTTCACCCTTTTGCCATTCCTACAACCTCTGTGATGCATGACTTCTCACGACAGGATTTAAATGGTTCTATATCAAATAAATGACACCCACATAGACCCAATTCCACTGTACATGTGAATTTAGTCTAAAATCAGTCTAATGCTGTGTTTTTGGCTTGACCTTATGACACATTTGTTGATGCAGGCGTGAATCCTCTCTGACCGGTTAGCTGCTTTAAAGAGTAGTAATAGTGGAATCTTAGCCAGCAGGGTGGGGGAGTATGGGTAGGGATGGGGGGGGGGAAGGGAGCCTGCATTGGTGACTGTGCAGGCTGTAGCAGTCATTCACTCTCACAACACTTCAGCATCTTTTTGTTTACTGTTAATTTGTGCAAACACAACTGACTAATTGTTATCATCTTTAACATGTGTTGACTGTGCATTTTTGTCAGAAATTTGAGAGATCAAAGTCATTTTCCCTCCCTCTTTAACTTAGTGCAGGTGATGAAATACTGTGGCAGGGGAGTTTTAGCAGCTGACTGTGTAACCCACCCCTTCCAATCAATTGCTCCTGTCTGCCCTTTAAAATAGTTTGCATTCCTCCTGCTGACGTGAATCACTTTTTAGGTCCCACAGACTTCTGATAACATGTTTTATGATCTCACCAAATTTGCTTTTAAGTTTTTTTTGCATGTTTTTTATTAAACTATAAACCCATATAAATAAATTTCACTATTGCTTCTCAGATTTAAGAAGCAGCTGCAATAGGGCTGCTCTTTTTCTCCTGTTAACTGTCAAACCAAGGCTTTATTCTTAATTATGGCACCATCCCAGTGGATATATCTTAAACTACTCAAAGTTCATCAGATGAAATTCTCATGTAGCTGGCAATTACTCAGAATGACAGCTTGCCTAAACCTGCTTTTCGCTGAACTGCTGGTGACATGCTATTACATGTTGAAATGATTTAAAATCTACCCTTTGCTGTATGTAAGTTTACCAATAGTTCTGTTCTGTTGTGTTTTAACAAAAGATGCATTAGAGGCAATTTCCTGACTTGCTTGGGAGCTGGGTGTGGAAGCCAGTAGTGGGAATGTCATGTGAGGAATTTGACAAAACTCGAAGCCTGAGGGCACAATTTTAACCTAAGAACAGCCTTGTATTCTCTTGTTGTTCAAACTTCAGCGAGAACAGTTGAGTTTGAGAAGTAAATACGCACGTCCTCTAAATTATGTTTTTCATAGTCTGTGGTAGTATGAATAGTGGGACTGTCTAAAGATGAGGTTACATCAACACGAGTTTCCAGTCATAAACACTCATTTGCTGACCAACTTCTTTCATGAATGATATAATTTGCAATAAGTTTGACCATTGTTTGGGAATTTTTCCTAGAGTTTTCACATGGACAATGAAGCCTTCTCAATCAAAAATGTTGTTGTGTTTTTATGTTATGTTTTGCATTGTAAACATTGCTAAGAGGGAGTTGGATATTAAACGTACACAACTTAATGGAGACAGTTGAAGTCGGCAAACAGTCAGTTTATGTGTTACATCTTGTCTGTAAGTTGGCTTTTCATAAAGTTTTCTTCCCATATAGTTAATTTTAAGCAATGGACAAATGGAGGCCGCCATTTAAATTCCTCAACATATTTTTGTTTTAATAGATTTCTGTTTAGGTTTCACAAAATGTGTAATTTATTCTATATATTTGTAGAAGCTAAATCTCTAGAGACAATACCGAATGTATGCTTCTAATCCTATGCTTGATGATCAAAGCATATTCTTTGAGTGACCCATTTGACATTTATCCTGCCTTTTGTGAAGTTGAAAAGGGCTGAGCCAGACCTATTGAACATTTCTGTAGATAAGTTAAACATGCATGTCTACTTGGCTTTGTAAGCCAAACAGGAATCGTCCACCACACCTAGCATATATTGCCTTTAGGAGCAATGGCCTCAGAGACCACTAAGAACAATGTACTGCCACTTATGGTTGTGGAACAGAGGGTTTCCCGGAACTAACCATAAAAGACGAGAAGGAAGGGGGCTATTTTTCTTTTCGAGATCCCAAAATACCTTCAGAAAGACTTCTTTTCCTGACTGATAACAATCAAGGTCTGTGAACGCAAGGTTGGTTCACATATCCTTTCAGTATTGAGTGAGAGGAGGGTGCCTCTTGTTTACACATATGGCAATCTACTGTATGTCGCAATCTGCTCCACCAGGCATGGATACTCAACTCTATTTAACAGTATTGCTCTCCCCAAACCTTCTTGTTGTTTATTCTTGTGTTTCACTTATTCAAATGATGCAAGATTACTTTAGCACATCAAAGATGGTTCATTTAAAGTCTTGCTCATGGAAGATGGTGTTTTGCTGTTTGCTCTTATTTCTCCACGCTTTTTCTCATTCTCTTGGAAACTGTCATTATCTCAAGAAGTAATGTCCCATGTAATTTTGATTATAAGATTATTATATTAACATGTCTATTTTTGTCTTTGTAGGAAATAACTTTGACAGAGAAGAGCCAAGTATTTGAGTCTTGGAAGAACCCCCCTCCTCCTGTTTACATGGAATATTACTTTTTCAACGTGACCAACCCAGAGGTGTTTTTAGCGGGTGGCAAGGCATCAGTCAAACAAATAGGACCTTATACATACAGGTATGCAGAGCTCTGTAAAACATTCATTAAAAATCAAAAATTTCGTCCAGCATTAACATCAAAACCTTTTTTTTTTTCTATAATGAAGGGAATACAGGCCAAGAGAAAATGTAACATTCTTGGAGAATGGTACCAAGGTTTATGCTGTTAACCCCAAAACCTTTGTTTTTGTGCCTGAGAAGTCTGCTGGTGACCCCACTGTGGACATTATCAGGACAGTTAACATCCCATTTGTGGTATATATTTTTTATATTGTAATTTTTAATTGCAGACAAAATTATTTCATGTTTTTGATTAAATCCACTGTTATGTCTCTGGTAGGTTGTAATGGACCAGCTGAACTCCTACTCTTTTTTTCTCCGAACATTGGTATCTATGTACATGAACAGCCTGGGCGTGGAGTTGTTCATGACGCGCACAGTGCACGAGGTTCTGTGGGGGTTTAAGGACCCCATTCTCACTAAAGTCCACTCCATGAAGCCTGAAGTGGACGAGTATTTTGGCCTTATGTGGAAGGTAAGCCAATTGCCTTTCTAATAGGTTTACTTTAGGGTAATACACGATAAAGGCCCGTATACAGACAGCTGTAGTCAGGACTTAAACTGAGGAAGCTTGTCATGAGGAACAAGTGTGTGGTCAGTTTTTCTTGGTGTTGATGTCTCATGATAAATTACGCTGATTCTGGTTTTACAAAAACACACAGGCACACAGTCATTTACAGAACATGTTGTAAAGTTCACATTTTGGCCATACATTGAATGTGTATTGTGTCTGCTGTTTTCAGAAAAATGGTACCCATGAAGGTGAATTTGTGTTCCATACTGGTGAAGAAAACTACCTGGATTATGGCAAGATCGACACTTGGGATGGCCTGAGGTAAAGTGTAATTTAAAAGTTGTTATATGCTCGTAAAATTGAGTGCAGTGTTACACAACCAGTAAATGTAAGTTCAGAGTCGACACATTGCTTTGTGGCTTCTAGGAAAGAATTGCAAAATTAATGTTTGCATGGCTGAAGTGACTTTGTACTTAAAATCTTGTATGAGTGAGCAAATTCTGGTTTATATTTACACAATGCTAACTGCAAAATTCTCTTTCCTCTAAAGGGAGATGTCATGGTGGTCTTCGAACCAGAGCAACATGATCAATGGTACAGATGGTGCAGTGTTCCACCCTCTGATAAACAGAAACGAGCTGCTTTACATCTTTGCTGCTGATCTGTGCAGGTATTCACGTGTACTATTGTAGATTTGTTTACTGGTGACTGTGATTGGTCAAAGATATATTCAAGGAAACCTGCCACTGATAAGGACAATAAAACGTGTCTCTAATCAGTGCTCATTAGGGATTGGCTAAATGTTGACGTGGGCTAAAACAATAACATGTTTGTAGGTGAAGTACAATGCTTCATCTTTTACTTTTTAACTATCACAATATTGGCATTTAGTGTTACAGTTTATTCTAAAAATACAATTTACGATTTACACCAGGATCAAACAATTAATTAATTAATTAATTAATTAATTAAACATTGAAAGCTTAATTTTTTTTAAAGTCACGTTATCTATACATCACCATTCCTCAATTATGCCACCAACTTTATAAAATATAAAATTTTCTGAATAATAAAGTAAATGTTAAAGTTAATGTGACATAAACAAGAAACTACTTTGTTAGGTTTGACCTCATCACAATTATTACTGATTTGTATAACTGTATAATCGCAACATCCCTACTTCTAATGTGTATCTTATATAACCAATTTACCCCCTTTTGTGTAGGTCTATTCATTTAGCCTATGTGAAGGATGTGGAGGTAAAGGGCATCCAGGCGTACCGCTTTGCCCCCCCAAGTGACGTTCTCATGAGCCCTAAAGACAATCCAACTAATGAGGGCTTCTGTGTGCCAGCTGGAGACTGTCTCGGCACCGGCGTGCTTAAAGTCAGCGTTTGCCGTCAAGGTAACAGGACCATGCGTGTTCTCCTCTTAAGACACACACGCTAACCCCTTCGTCAAACACAGCCCTCTGACCCACTTACAAGTTCCCTTTGATGAGAGGACTGCCACATGACAGAGTTGCCCCCTTTTCAGTCCCCCCGAAATTGTTCTTTCATTCATTTGCACTGCTCGCTCTTTGGCATTCCCACTGTTTGAGCATGTCTGATTCCACTCAATGCACAGTTCAATGATTAACTCTGTGGTGGCTATTAAGGGACATTATAGTAGCCATTGACTGTTACCGTGATGGCCTTTGATAAGCTTCACTGTAGCTGTAGTTTCATTGATGAATATGCTACTGTAAGCTCTTGCACATGCTAGGACTACTTTTGTTTTAAACTTCTTGGTTTAAACCACACGTTTTCTGGACATTTCAACATAGTTTTCTTATGTGACCATTTTATGATGTTTTCAAACATTAACAACCATCAACATTTCTGTTCTCAGGAGCTCCTATCGTGGTGTCATTTCCTCACTTTTACCAAGCTGACCCTGCCTACATTAATGCTGTTGAAGGACTCAACCCAAACAAGGAAGAACATGAGACTTACCTTGACTTGCAGCCTGTATGTTTATTTTTTTTGTGGGAATTTTCACACTGGCTACGGTTACATGCACACTCAAAATCTGATTAATGTAATGAAGAAATGTAACCATAATCCCTTTGATACTCACATCAGATTTTGCATCTAAAGTTATCCGTAATCTTAAAGGTCCAGAAATCAGATTATAATCAGATTTTGTGCATAGGAACAAGGCCAATGTTACAAATTACAATATTTATACAAAGTATAAAATAATAAACTTATGACTTTATTTTTTTTAGACAACTGGTGTCCCAATTCGTGCCTGTAAGAGAGCCCAACTTAATATCATTATGAAGCGTGTCCCAGGATTCCCGTAAGTTGAACTTTGGTGAACTGAATTCAAACATGACTTTTGCCTCCCTGGCCTAATTTTCACATGTTGAGCTTGCAGTCCTTTCTGACCTCCAACTTTTCTCCATTTCAGCAAAACCAAACATCTCAATATGACCATATTCCCCATCATGTTCGTCAATGAGGTAAATTCCATCGTCATGACAACACAATGCACTTTAAACAAATAAAAGAACTGAAACTCAATCTAGACTTTTTTCCACTCTAGACGGCAACTATTGATGATGACTCAGCCAACCAGATGAGAACACTGCTTCTTATAGT